>NW_020837951.1:6791967-6824328 GCF_003676395.1 Aethalodelphis obliquidens
ATGGAGGGATGGAGGGATGGATGGATGGACAGATGGAGGGATGGATGGATGGAGGGAGGGATGGAGGGAGGGATGGAGGGATAGAGCGAGGGATGGAGGGAGGGAGGGATGGTTGGATGGAGAAGGAGGCTCCTTCTGATTCTAGATCCCTAGTAAAGAACACAGGCTCTGGGTAAGACAGCCTGGGCTTGAATGTGGGTTTTTTTTTTTTTTAATTGAAATATAATTGATTTACAATGTTAATTTCTGCTGTACAACAAAGTGACTCAGTTATACATATATATATTCTTTTTTCATATTCTTTTCCCTTATGGTTTATCACAGGATATTGAATATACTTCCCTGTGCTATACAGTAGGACCTTGTTGTTTAGCCATCCTATATATACTAGTTTGCATCTGCTAGTCCCAAACGCCCAATCCTTCCTTCTCCCACCCTCCTCCCCCTTGGCAGCCACAAGTCTGTTCTCTAGGTCTGTGAGTCTGATTCTGTTTCGTAGATATGTTCACTTGTGTCGTATTTTAGATTCCACATGTAAGTGATGTCATATGGTATTTGTCTCTCTTTCTGACTTACTTTGCTTATTACGATGATCTCTAGCTCCACGCATGTTGCTGCAAATGGCGTTTTTTCATTATTTTTATGGCTGTGTAATATTCCAGTGTGTGTGTGTGTGTGTGTGTGTGTGTGTATACATACCACATCTTCTTTATCCATTCATCTGCCAATGGACATTTAGGTTGTTTCCACGTCTTGGTTATTGTAAATAGTGCTGCTATGAACATAGGGGCGCGTGTATCTTTTCAGATTATAGTTCTGTCTGGGTAAATGCCCAGGAGTGGGACTGCTGGATCATATGGCGGCTCTATTTTTAATTTTTTGAGGAACCTCCACACTGTTTTCCATAATGGCTGCACCAATTTACATTCCCACGAACAGTGCAAGAGGGTTCCCTTTTCTCCACACTTGAGTGAGGTTTTGCCGCTTCCTGGCCCCGAGACCATGTCAAGCCACTTAGCCTCGGGGGCTGGGGCTTCCAGAACATCTGAGGTGCCTTGTCTCCCAGGGCCCTAGGAACCCGAGGCCCTGACGACCTGGATAACAACACTCACATCTATTGAGTACTGGCCGGGTGCCCAGCCTATGTCAAGGCCTCTCCACCCCATGTGACCCACCAGTGACACCACACTGACACCGTGTCACAGATGAGGAGACTAAAGTGCAAACAGATACAGCGCCAGGTCCCAGTTTAGAGAGGGGAAACTCACGCCCCCAAAATTAACTCGGTAAGAAGGGGAAAGAGCCCTGGGACAGGAGCCCAGGAGCCTCGGTCCAGGCCACCTCTGCCCCTGCCAGGAGACCCACAGCCCGCAGGTCCTCCTGTCCCCAGTGGTGAGTCCGCTGGCCCACACTCAGGATCAGAGCAACACCCAACAGAGCGGGATTCAGCGGAGCGAGCTCGGCCCTGAGACCCTAGTGAGTCCTGAGCCCTAGAGAAGAGGCAGGTGTGTGCCCAGCGGGAGGGGGCATCAGAGGGCAGCAGCACAAAAGCTGGAAAAGGTGGGCGTGTTGATGCCTGGGTGCCCGGCTAGGTGCTCTCGCTTGCATTTTCCCTATAAAGGAAAAGCAGCATGTGCGTGGGGGGTAAAGGGAGTGTCACCAGACAGGTGACAACAGGCTTTACATACATGCCCAAGAGCCTTGGTTCATTTCAAGGATGCTGACCCGGCCCTACAGTGCTCCAGGTCCTGGGCCGGGGTGGGGTTCAGAGCTAAGTGAGGGCGGGGGGTCCCTGCACTTGAGGATTCGAGGTGGGGGAGGGGAGGCAAGCAGAAGTATCATTGGAGGTGGCGGGGCTACTCTCCAAGGCAGACAGGGCTGGCAGCTCCCACCAGGGATCAGCTTCTGGGCGGAGGGGCAATGCCAGGCCCAGAACTCCAGCCGGCAGAGACAAGCACGGACGCTGCCACCCATCCTCCCAGCAAGGTCTGGGCTGGGCTTAGACCCCAGGGGGGATATATTTGAGCTGAGTGAGCCAGTGAGTTCCCACCCCCAACCACCTTGGGTCTCAGATTTCAGATCTCAGGTCTCAGATCTCATAAGGGCTGGGGTAGGGTAAGGGCGGGGGGGGGGGGGGGGGGGGGAATATCCCTAGTTTTAAATGCAGGTTTCCAGGCCCCACCCCAGAGCCTCTGATTCTGCCAGTCTGGCCCAGGCCCAGGAATCTGCATTTGACAAGCTGTCCAGGTGACTCTAGTGCATCAGGTCCAGGAGGGTATCACTGCCCAACAGTGTATTGATGGAGAACCTGGCAAACGTGAGGGCGAGTCCCACGTCCCCCCTTCCCTGCTGCGTGGCCTTCAACTTTCTGCTAGCACCCAGCGCAGCCATTCAGAGAGGCTGGTGGGTACAGGGTTTAAAAGCTCAGGCTCCCAGTCAGATGACCTAAGCTTCTGTCCTGCTTCTGTCCCACCTCTGCTCCTCACGGCTGTGTGACCTTCCACGGGCTAATCAACCTCTCTGTGCCACAGTTCCTTCATCTGCACAGGAAAGGTAATAACAGCACCGCTCCCAGGGGTGTTAATGGAAAGTACATGTTTACACTAAACATTCCGTGAACCGTGGCTCTTGGGTACGAATTCTCGACTTCCCAACGGTCTCCCTGCACCTGCCCTCACCCCCAGAGCAGCCAGAGGGATCCTGTTAAAACCTGTGTCCCCGGGCTTCCCTGGTGGTGCAGTGGTTGAGAGTCCACCTGCCGATGCAGGGGACGCGGGTTCGTGCCCCGGTCCGGGAGGATTCCACGTGCCGCGGAGCGGCTGGGCCCGTGAGCCATGGCCACTGGGCCTGCGCGTCCAGAGCCTGTGCTCCGCTGCGGGAGAGGCCACAGCAGTGAGAGCCCGCGTACCGCAAAAAAAAAAAAAAAAAACCTGTGTCCCATCAAGTCAGGCCCCCCTGCAGTGGCCTCCTGGCCAGTAGCCTTCTTTCTCACCATGGACCACTGGCCCTGGATGCTCTAACCCCTGCCCATGTCTGTGTGCTCAGCCCCAGCCAGCACCTGGGCCCTGGCTCACGTGCCTGCCCTCCCCAGGAGCCCTCCCCGGTTGGGCTCCTTCTTAGCCAGGCCTCAGTCCAAATGTTAGTACCCACTGTGTGCCGGCTTTTTCGTTTGAATAGAATATTTATATTTTCTCCAACAGGGACACCTCGTTTTACTGTGCTTCAATTTATTGCACTTCGCAGTTACTGCGTCTTTTACAAATTGAAGGTTTGTGGCAACCCGGCATCAAGCAAGTCTATCAGTGCCATTTTTCCAACAGCGTTGGCTCACTTCGTGTCTCCGTGTCACATTTTGGCCATTCTCAAAATATTTCAAACCCTCCACCAGCAAAAACATGACTATTTGCTGAAGGCTCAGATGATGGTTAGCATTTTTTGGCAACAAAGTATTTTGAATTAAGGGGTGTATATTGTTTTTTGTTTTGTTTTGTTTTAAATATAAATCTTTATTTATTTATTTTTGGCTGCGTTGGGTCTTCGTTGCTGCGCACGGGCTTTTCTCTAGTTGCGGCGAGTGGGGGCTGCTCTTCATTGCTGTGCGCGGGCTTCTCATTGTGGTGGCTTCTCTTGTTGCAGACCACGGGCTCTAGGTGCGCAGGCTTCAGTAGTTGTGGCACTTGGGCTCAGTAGTCGTGGCTCGCGGGCTCTAGAGCACCGGCTCAGTAGTTGTGGCACACAGGCTTAGCTTCTCCACGGCCTGTGGGATCTTCCCGGACAAGGACTCAAACCCGTGTCCCCTGCACTGGCAGGCAGATTCTCAACCACTGCGCCACCAGGGAAGCCCCTGTACATTGGTTTTCTTAGACACAATTCTACTGCACACTTAATAGACTGTGGTATAGTGTAAACATAACTTTTATGTGCACTGGGAAACCAAAAAATACCCATGACTCGCTTTATTGAAATATTCACTTTATTGCAGTGGCCTGGAACCAAACCCGCAATATCTCCAAGGTATAACTGTATCTACCGAAAGGAAATCTGAAAGATTCTTTAAAAACTAAGAACAGTGATTGTTGGGTTAGGGAATCAGGCAAATAGGAGCAGAGGTGAGAGAAGGGCTTTCCTTTATAACCTTTTCTCTATTCTGGGTTTTGAACCACATGAATGCTCTATATATTCACCTTTTTTGGTGAATAAATGTATAAATAAATGGATGGATGCTTTTTAAAAAAAGTCTCCACCTTTTTCATTGAAAAAAACAGAAAGACAACTTACTGAATTGGAGAAGATATTTGCAAACGATATGACAAATAAGGAGTTAATATCCAACATATATAAGCAGCTCATACAACTCAACATCAAAAAAAACACAAACAACCCAAATAAAAAATGGGCAGAAGAACTGAACAGACATTTTTCCAAGCGGAAATGCAGATAGCCAACAGGCACATGAAAAGATGCTCAACATTGCTAATTATCAGGGAAATGCAAATCAAAACCACAGTGAGATATCACCTCACACCTGTCAGAATGGCTATCATCAAAAAGAACACAAATAATAAATATTGTCAAGGATGTGGAGAAAAGGGAACCCTCGTGCACTGTTGGTGGGAATGTAAATCGGTGCGGCCACTGTGGAAAACAGTATGGAGGTTTTTCAAAAAACTAAAAAGAACTACCATGTGAGCCAGCAATTCCACTCCTGGGTAGATAGCCCCCAAAAGTAAAAACACTAATTCGAAAAGATACATGCACCCCAATGCTCATAGTAGCATTATTTATAATTGCCAAGATATGGAAGTAACCCAAGTGTCCATCAACAGATGAATGGATAAAGTTGTGGTATATATATATATATATATATATATATATATATATATATATATATATGTATATATATATATACACACACACACATATGCAATGGAATACTACTCAGCCATTAAAAAAGAATGAAATCTTGCCATTTGCAGCAACATGGAGGGACTTGGAGGGCATTATGCTAAGTGAAATAAGTCAGACAGAGAAAGACAAATATGGTATGATATCACTTATGTGTGGACTCTAAAAATAATACAGCAAACTAGTGAATAAAACAAAAAGGAAGCAGACTCACAGATATCCAGAACACACTAGTGGTTACCAGTGAGGAGAGGGATGGGGGGGAGGGGCAGTATAAGGATGGGAAAAAAAGGGTTACTATGGATTTATGAAATCAAGTGTGTGGAAACTCTTGAAGACTGTAAAGCACTATAGAATGTAAAGCATCTTTCATTCAATTTAAAAAAAGGGCTTCCCTGGTGGCACAGTGGTTAAGAACCACTGCCAACGCAGGGGACACGGGTTCAAGCCCTAGTCCGGGAAGATCCCACATGTCACGGAGCAACTAAGCCCGTGCGCCACAACTACTGAGTCTGTGCTCTAGAGCCCGCGAGCCACAACTACTGAGCCCACGTGCCACAACTATTGAAGCCCATGCGCCTAGAGCCCGTGCTCCACAACAAGAGAAGCCACCGCAATGAGAAGCCCGCGCACCGCAACGAAGAGCAGCCCCCGCTCGCTGCTACTGAGAAAGCCTGCGCGCAGCAACGAAGACCCCACGCAGCCAAAAATAAATAAAACAAATAAATAAATTTATCTCAAAAAAAAAGTTGAAAAAATTTTAAATTAAATAAATAAATTTTTAAATCACCTTTCTGGAGAGGCTCTCCCTAACCAACCTTAATAAAACTGCCCCCTTTCCATCACTCTCATTCCCTCACCTGCTTTATTTTTATTCGTAATCCTGTCACTGACTGCCATCATTTTAAGTGTGTACTGGCTGATTATTGTGTGTCCCTCCCACTGCAATGTCACCCTGTGAGCAGCAGGCCATATCCCGCCCCAGCGCCTTGTTGGAGGTGTGTCACAGATCCCGAGGGGAAGAGTGAAAATCGTCACAGAGTTAGCTGCTCTCACCTGCCCGGCTGTGTGCACCTCCACACCCCGTCCAGGGCTTGTTGATACTGCACCCGGTATTGAACCTGGCACAACTTCACGCTCAATAAATCCTTGTTGAGTGAATAAAGAAATGAATGTCTAAAGGACCTTTTAATAGATGGACACACATCTCCCAGAGGAACAAGCAAAGCCTTTTAAGAGGAAGACACCTAGAAGAGGTACTGGCATAGCACAGTTGCTCCATACGTGGCAGCTGCTATAATTCTACTAAAGTCTAAATGACTTACCTGAACCTCTTTCCTTGAGCAGGAAGAAGTGAGGCCAGGAGAGCCCTGAGAAGACAGGGAGGAAGCAATTCCAGAGACACAAAAATCTTCTTTGGAGTTTTTCTCCAACAATTGTATCATTTCCTTTTTCTTTTCAGAAAGTCTCTGTCCGTGTTGGTCTCTGCTTGCCTGCCCCTCCCTGCTGTAAAACATCCCAGACAGTCTGAGGGTCAGGAGCCCCCAACAGAGAAGCTACAGCTTCAGATTCAAGGTCACGAAGCTCACAGTCCCCCAAGGGGCCAAAGGGGCCACACCCAGGTGTTGAGGGTAGGGAGAGCAGGGAGTGACCACCTCTTACCCCCCACCTACGCCCAGGGCTCCTCCAGGCCGTGCTCTCAGCAGCCCTGAGAGGCCACAAACGTGCAGCGGAAAGAACTTGGCCTCTAGAATCTGTCAGCCCTGGATCCTGTCCCAGCTCCTCACCTTCCAGCACATTCTGTGCCCCAGTCACCTTACCCACTATTTGATATGCCTGGTTTTATTTCACCCTCACGTCTTTGGGAAGCAGTTGTGCTACTGCCCCATTTCATAGCTGGGGAGGTTGAGGCCAGAGAATCACTTGCTCACACATTGTAAGAGTGTCCCAAGCCAGGAGTCCCAGCCGGCCTGCCTGTGCTCCCATCTCCCACCACGCCGCCTTAGGCCAGGCGCTCCGCCTGCTGGGTCTCAGTTTCCCTATCAGTAAAACGTGGGGAATGGAGGCTCCTTTGCAAGCTTATTGTGAACGTTTAATCGTTTGAAAAGTGACTCACGGAAGCGTTTGACCCAGGAGGGGCTCATCAAACGTTTCCTTCCCTCCCTGGGGAAGCCCTGCATCCGTTTGCCACTGGACAGCAGCCTTGGTTGGTCACTTCTTCCATTTCCCATGTCAGTGGGATGGGGATGCAGGGAGGGCCGCTGGGAGGACCTGAAGGGGCATAGTGCCCACCAAGCCCGGCGTGGGGAGGGGCTGGGGGCTGACAGCCCACGTGCCAGGACCCTGCAGCCCCCGCCCCCGGCCTGTCGCCACAGTGACACGGTACCTGCTGCCATCAGCTCTCCAGCAGGGCCAGCAAGGAACTGGCAAAGGAGGGCTGAACAAAGAGGAGAGAGCAGCCCTCCTCCCAGCTTTTGTTTCTTCCTTGCAGTACTGTTTTTTGCTTTTGGGGTTTTTTTTTACATCCAGCCACGCTGTGGCCCCATCCAGGGCCTCCTGCCTCCTTCCACCTCCTCACTGGTGGCTGTCACACGACAGACATTTTTAGTGGTGACAGCTGGCCTTGTGGAACTCAGCTCGAGTACGGGAATGTTTTTTAAAAAAAGAGCGAGCCAAACCACCGTCACTTTAAATAGCAATGCAGCGGGAGGAGAGGCGGGGAAGCGCATGCAGACAGGAGCCCCACGTCCCCACGTCCCGCATCCCCACGTCAGGCTGGGCTTCCACACACAGCGTCAATGGAAGAAGGAAGGTCCAAGCCGAGACGACCTCAGAGCTCACGGGTCCCACCTCTGCATTTGACAAAGGGAGAAACTGAGGCCCAGAGAGGGAGGGTGTCACACCCAAGATCACACGCTTGGGAGTGGCAGGGCTGGGACGCCAACCCAGGTGTGTGTGGGTCCAGCACTAGGCTCTTCACTGTGACAAGGTCCGGCCCCACGATGCCCCCGGCCCCTTTCCTGACCTTGGAGAGAGCCCTCTGCAATGGGCGTGACTGGTGACCGCTGCTGAGACCAGCATTCCCAGACCAGGGCACCATGAGAGCAGAGGCCCCCGGGGCCTAGAACAGGCTGGAACTCAGTTAACATCTACAAAGGAATGACAGGTACAGGCTCAGATTCCAAGGGATCCACCAGCCTCCCCGGGACACTCATCTTTGTAGCTGCAGGATCTAGAGCCTGTTGACTCCCCTTGGTCCCATCCAACACCAAGTCTTGTCACTTTTGTCCCCACCACGTTCCCTTCAGCAGCCTGAAACTGACCACCCTGGGCTACTGATACCGTGAAATGGACCAATGCGGCCACAGCGTCACACACAGACCACGAGCATCAGCTCTGAGCCCGAGAGACCTGGGCTCCAGTCCCGTCTCTTCCGCTTCTCTCTGTGAACTCAGGCATGCTGAGCCCGCTTCAGCTCCTCTGCGGGTGAGGATAAGGGTATCAGGTGGACTGACTGTGAGAATCAACGAGGAAATGCGTGTAGAGCCCAGAGCCCAGCGCCTGCCTTAGTAAGTGGTAGCTGTTCTTGTGATTACTAAGGTGATACGGTTCCCTGTCCCTTCGCCATCCAGGTCTCCCCTCTCTGGACGTCTGCCCCTTCGCTGTGACATCCATAAGGGGCAGCTGATGCTCAGCGCACTGCAGCACACGCCAGTCTGGCCTGGGCAGAGAGAGAAGACGACTCTCCCCTTCCCTGTTCCAGAGACCGCACTGCCCCTAATGTAACCTGAGAACGAACTCCCCAGGCCTTCCGGGCCACCCCATTCCCTACCACTGCCCTTTCCTGCCTAATTCTGGCACTCACCATCAGCGCTGTGTTGGTTGGTTTAATGCGCATCTCCCCCCTCATCCCCACAACAGGGGTTCCATGAGGGCAAAGAGTTTGCTGCGACATCCAGAGTCTAGTCGGGTGCCTGGCACATCACAAGAACTTAATACACGACCACTGAGGCTCAGACGTGCCCTGGGGGCACCTCAGCGGACTGACAGCTTCTCCGTGCCTCATCCAGAGCAACCAGGGCAACCACGGGAGAAGTTAAAAATTAGAGAAGGGAGGGCTTCCCTGGTGGCGCAGTGGTTGAGAATCTGCCTACCGATGCAGGGGACATGGGTTCGAGCCCTGGTCTGGGAGGATCCCACATGCCGCGGAGCGGCTGGGCCCGTGAGCCATGGCCGCTGAGCCTGCGCGTCTGGAGCCTGTGCTCCACCAACAAGAGAGGCCGCGATAGTGAGAGGCCCGCGCACCACGATGAAGAGTGGCCCCCGCTCGCCACAACTAGAAAAAGTCCTCGCACAGAAACAAGACCCAAACACAGCCAAACAGAAAGAAAGACAGAAAGAAAGAACTGAGTTAAAAATTTAAAAAAAAAAAAAAATTAGAGAAGGGAAACATGAAGCAGAAGGGGGGAGATGAGGGCACAACTCCTGCATAGCAAGAGGGAACGTTTGTGTCCCAGGAACCTTAGTTTAAACGCAAACCTCTAGATGCCCTCCTCTGCTGAGGACCTACTGGGTGTCTCTCATTTGACCCTCACAACACCTAGGAGGTGAATTTTTTTACTTTCTCCCCACCCAACTTTACAGAGAAGGACACTGAGGTTCAGAGAGGTGAATACACTTGCCCAAGGTCACACAGCACTAAGTAAGCATGGGACTCAGAATTCTAACCAAAGTCTGACCCTAGTGCCTGTACTCTTGCTACTAATAATCTATTAATAATCTTCAGCCCTGCCCAAGAGAATCATTCTGCATCAGGGCAAAAGATTCAGAAATTAAACAGGCTGGTACATGAAGCAGGGAGCTCCCCATCACTAGAAGCATTCAAGCAGGGGCTTAGCAACCCCCAGAGATGGACAGGATGGCAGGGTCCCTGAACTGGGTGAGGGTGGGTGTGAACTAGAGGGACTTTAGGATCTCAATGCTGAGACGTTTCGATTCTGTGATCCACACCCCAGGCTGTGACCTGTGGGTCCGTGTTTCCGTAAGCAACACAGTCACTCCTTGTTTCAAGGCTTAGAAAAGAAAACATAACCCAAAGAGTTAACTAAATGTATCAGCATGTCATGTCATACATTGGAGAAACACACTTACTTTTACATAAGAAAAATTCTGGTAAATAATAATATCTAATATTTTATGGAGTTACTACATCCAGACTATAACAAATATTTTAATATATTAAATTGTTTAAATATATCATCCCATTTAATCCACACTGTGATCCTGGGTGGTGGGTACTATTATACGGGTGTATTAGTCAGGTTTCTGCTACAGCCCTGCTGTGTAACAAACCACACCACCAATCCAGTGGCTCGCCACATTTCTCTTCCTCGCTCACAGGTCTGCGGGTCAACTGGGGTGACTCTGCTTCATTCTGGGGGTCGGCTTGGTTTAGCTCCAGGCCATGGGTCAGGTTCAGGTCAGCTCCACAGGTGTCTCCTTCTAGAACCATCAGCTAGCTGCCTGGGACATTTTGCCTTGTAGCACATGGCAGAAGCGCAAGCATCCAGACCCAAAACCCAAGCACGTATCAAGTCAGTGCTTTTGTCACATCCGCTAATGTCAGACTGGCCAAGGCAAGTCACATGGCCAAGCCCACGCTTCAGCGCACTGGGGATTACACCCTGGCTACTCCAGTGGGGGCACTGCAAAGTCACGTGGCAAAGAGAATGGATGTATTAACCTATGACAGGAGGGAATGAAAATTTGAGAATAATACCCAGTCTATCCCCAAGAGGTGTCACTGATGAGAACCCAGGGCCTCACCTAGGGACACAAGTGGCCCAAGGTTACAGGGCTGGTTACTGGGATTCCAGCTGGGATTCTGACCCAGGATGTCTGACATCCAAGCTACTCCGCCCCCACAGGCTGTCAGGCCAGTACCTGATAGGTACTAGGTGCTCCATTAATTATCAGCTCATCGTTAAGGTGTATATGCTTCAAATAGGTGCAGTTTATTGCACGTCAGTTATAGTCAATGAAACTTAAGTTGTCTTTAAAAAGAAAATTTAAAGAGCAGAGAAAGGGCTTCCCTGGTGGCGCAGTGGTTAAGAATCCACCTGCCAGTGCAGGGCACACGGGTTCGAGCCCTGGTCCGGGAAGATTCCACATGCCGCGGAGCAACTAAGCCCGTGGGCCACAACTACTGAGCCTGCGCGTCTGGAGCCCGTGTGCCGCAACTACTGAGCCCGCGATCTAGAGCCCGCGAGCCAACTACTGAGCCCGCGCTCTAGAGCCTGCGAGCCACAACTACTGAGCCCATGCGCCACAACCACTGAAGCCCGCGCACCTAGAGCCCGTGCTCCACAACAAGGGAAGCCACCCAATGAGAAGCCCGCACACCGCAACAAAGAGTAGCCCCCCACTCGCCACAACTAGAGAAAAGCCCGTGCGCAGCGACAAAGACCCAACGCAGCCAAAAATAAAAATAAATACATAAATTTAGTTTTTAAATAAATAAAGAAAGAACAAGAGAAAACTGATCAGCCAATGAATGAGATGTTAGTACCTGGTGCAGAACATCAGCAAAGGATTGGAGCTTGGCTTCCACAGTGAGAACCAGGAAAGCCTCCGAGACATCCATAGGGAGCTGCTCAGACGGGAGGTCAGGCCTCCACCACAAGCCTGCCCGGAAGAGAGGCCAAAGGGAGGCCTGGTTCTTCTCCAGATCTTCTCCATCCAAAGAGGGTGATGCACCTGACGCAGCCAATGAGCGCGAGGCGGTCTGCAGGATTCAGGGAACGGGGTCAAGACTGCAGCCCAAGGTCAGTTCCAACACTACCTCTGCCCTTTCACCTCTTGGGTTGCAGAAGTGACCAGCAGTGAACATAGAGAGGATGTAGCCCTTGCCCAGCGGGGCCCTTTGCTTCATGACCCAGAATTTGGGTCACATGTTGCCTCGGAGCCCCAGATTCCTCCTCAGTTAAAAACAAGGGGGCGGGGGCTTCCCTGGTGGCGCAGTGGTTGAGAGTTCGCCTGCCGATGCAGGGGACACGGGTTCGTGCCCCGGTCCTGGAAGATCCCACATGCCGCGGAGCAGCTGGGCCCGCGAGCCATGGCCGCTGAGCCTGCGCGTCCGGAGCCTGCGCGTCCGGAGCCTGTGCTCCGCAACGGGAGAGACCACAACAGTGAGAGGCCCGCGTACTGCAAAAACAAAACAAAACAAAACAAACCCCCCCCAAAAAAATAAAATAAAATAAGGGGGCGGGAGAGAGGGTGGTAAAAGACAGTAAATAAAGGGAAAGGATGGAGCATCTGTTCTACCTGTCCTAGTCAAACTGTATCACCTGGTGCCCAAACATAGAGGAGGAACATCTCAGCTAATCAATGAAGCAGGGATAGCGCTGGGCTACATGCACTTTGCAACCCCTCATGAATTAATGGGTCTGGGCAGTGAGGAGCAACTGGCTGCTGACCTCCCCAAACGAGAAGCCAGAGGGTGTTGTGCCTGGTGGGGAAAGTGCTTCAAAAGCACGCCTCTGAAGTCTTCTTACCAAAAACAGCGAACTTCAATCTGGAAGAGCCTCTAGACCCGAATGCCAATTTACAGGAAATACAGAGAGCAGAGAAACAGGTTAGAAACCACCAAGGGGACACAGTCGGCAAGATCCAGACCAAGGGGAACTCTTCATGACAAATACATCGCAAGGAAAACAACAGGGGACGCCGGGAGCCTGTTTAAGGACAGATTAAAAGCACTTGTCGATTTCAGTGTGTGGCCCTTATTTAGATGCTGGTTCAAAGGAAAATAAACGCATGTGAATGCATGTTGTATATATTTTCACATATTAAATACATAAATATAAATATATATTAAGTATCTAATATATGAGTGCCCTAAATATTAAATATTTAAATTAAATATTTAAATTAAATAATATTTAAATTATTTAAATATTATATTTATATAATTATTTAAATTATATAAATATTTAAATTAAATAATATTTATGTTAAATATTAAATAGATATGTTTATATATTAAATGTAAATTGAGACCACTGGAAATGAGACCATTATGTAATGACACTGCATACGTGTTTTACATGTATAATTAGGTATGAAATATATTTGCACTTAGAAACGTGATGGTTTGATTTGGGTTTTTTAGGTATCGTAGCTATGTGTTACACTTTGAAAGGCCTGATTTTTTAGAGCTGCACTCTGGAGTATTTCCAGATGAAACAGTATGGTGTCTGGGATTTGCTTCACAGTAGATAGGGAGGGGAAGCAGGGGGCAGGGGACAGAGGTGAAATGACACTGCTCATGAACGATGCTTGGCACAGCTGCGTGACGGGCACACGGGGCTCATTTTACCATCCTCTCCATTTTTGATAAATGCTTGAAATTTTCCATCTGGAGAAATTAAAGCTAAATAACCTCCATACTAAAAAATTTTGAAAGTTTTTCTCCATTTTTATTGCATAAACTACAGATAAACATAAAATTTACCGTTTTAACCGCTTTTAAGTGTACTGTTCGGTGGCACTAAGTCCAGTCACGTGGTTGCGCAAACATCACCACCATCCGTCTCCAGAATCCTTCTCATCTTGCAAAACTGGAACTCCGTCCCCATCAAACAATTCCCCATTTTCCCCTCCCCGCAGCACCTGGCACCCACCATTCTACTTTCTGTCTCTATGAATTTGATAATCTAGGTGCCTCATATAAGTGGAATCACATAGTATCTGTCCATTTGTGACAGGCTGATTTCACGTAGCATAATGTCCTCAAGCTTCATTCATGGTGTAACATGAGTCAGGATTTCCTTCCTCTTAAAAGCTGACTAATATTCCATTGCACGTATAGACCGCATTTTCTTTATCCATTCATCCATCAGTGGACACTTGGGTGGCTTCCACATTTTGACTACTGTGAATAACGCTGTGATGAACATAGCTGTATAAATATCTATTTTTTTTAAGATTTTCTAAGAAGATAATTATGGAGGCCATTCTTTCCAAATCAGAAGTGGGAACTCACGGCCTGACATTCCTGCAACATTCGAAATAAGACACACCGGGCCCCTGCTAAACGTCAGGTACCGTATTAGATTCTATGGGTCCCCCAGGGAGCAGGACAGACACACACACACACACACACACACACACACACACACACACACTTGGCTGAGTGGAGCTGCCTGTCCCATGGGACCTGTCAGGTCAGGGGGTCTCCAGGGCAGGGGGAGAGGGCATGGGGGGTCAGGCCTGCGTTTTCAGGAGCTCTGGCAGGGTGGCAGGCTGAAAGGGGACAAGTTCACCAGCCAAGCAAAGGGCAACAGCAGAGCCATTCCACGCACCCCCATCCATGTCATTGTTCTGCTCCCAACCAGGAAGTGACCCTCTCAACCCCTCCATCCCTCCCTCCCATCCCCTCCATCCCTCCCTCCCGGCAGCCCTCCTCTGAGCATTGGACTCAGGCAGCCGTGGCTGTCGGGCCGGCCAGCCCAGCAAGACTCAAGGGGTCACCTCTGCTTTAACAGGAGAGTAACCCGCAGGCCAGCTTTTGGAGTGAGCCGGGATGCCTCTTCCTCTTCTCCTTTCTAATCGGTGTCCAGGAAAGGAGGGCGGTCCTTGAGGTGGTGAAGAAAGCTGGGGCCGTGCATCTATCCGCTCACCGTGAGCCCCTCTGTGCCACGGCCTGAGTGGCCGTCGGGGAGATGGAGGTGGCCGGGCTCCCAATTTCTGCTCTCAAGGGGTTTGCAGTCTTTAATTGGAAAGCCAGACACACACCCAATGGCAGTGCAGCAAGGAAAGTGCTGTGATGGGGGAAGTATAGGCCCAAAGAGGACCCCAAGCCCCACTGAAAGGGGATACCTGAGCCAGAAGGCACACCTGGGCTGACTCTGGAAGGTGGAAAGGCAGTGTGCCTCCTGCAGCTCAGAGGGGAGGGTGGCCGTGGTTCAGCGTGACGCTGGGCTGCAAAAAAAGAAGCTGAGCAGTGGGCGGGGCCAGGGACTGAAGAGCCTGTAGGCAAAGGGAAAGGGTCTGGATTTTACCCAAGGGCAATAGGGAGCCATTGAAGACTGTCCCGCAACAGAGAGAGAACTGAGCATGTACACCCTCAAAAGTTCCATCACTCTGGTTGCTGTGGCAAAGATGGGAAGTGGGAGGGGTCAGGCTGGAGGAGGGCAGACGGGTTGGAGGGTCCCACAGCAATCACAGCGAGGGTCTCCAGCGGCATCTCGGGAGCCTGCCTACAGGGGAAGCCCCCTCCCACTCACCCCCCAGCACTGGAAACTCCAGAAATGGCCAGGGCTGCTTCTTTGGCCTCCACCCCAACCTCCTGCCAAGGCATTTAGGAAGACGTGGCTAAAAATGAAGAGCTGCGAAGAGTCCACGTGGGCCTGAGCGGTTAAGAACTTGGGACGGAAATCAGAGAGACTGGTTGGCACACTTGGCCTCTGCAAAACTTTGAGAAGGTCCTCACTTCTCTGGGCTTCAGTTTCCTCGCCTCTAAAATGGAGATAATGCACATGCTTCCCCTACAGGGAGGCAGAGAGAATCAATGAGAAGATAAACGTCAAGAGCTACCACGGGGCTTGCTCAACAAATGGTTACTGATCATCAGTAGCAGTACTGCTATTACATATGTCCCAGCAGGTCACAAAATCTCAACCCCTCCACCCAGGGCAGCAGGGTTCAAGTGTTCCTGGTCTTTTCTACCTGCTTTTTCGTGACTCCTTCTGCCCTGAAAGGTCCCCTCCCTGATTCTCAAACCAGTGAAATCCTGCCTGTGCCTCAAAGCCCAGCCCAAAGGTCACCTCCTCCACAAAGCCTGCCCGGGATTCCCCCTCCCCACAACACAGAGACTCTCACGTCCACAGCCTCCAGGGCTCACCTCTGTGGCAGCTCCTAGTTTCCCATGAGGCAAGAAGCTTGTGTCACCCTGTCGCTTCCCCCTTCAGTCTGTGAAGTCTGAGGTTCCAGCATAGGGGCTGGCGTGGAGCAGTTCAGCAAATGTGGGCTGGCTGGGTGGACAGATGGACAGAAGAATGGTGAAACAAGCTTTCTGTATCAGTCAGAACTAGTTGTAAGTACAGAAACCCAACTCAATCTTCTGTAAGCCAGAAGGCAGGACTGCTTCAGGCAAAGCTGGATCCAGGTGTTCAAACAATGTCATCTCTTTTTCTCTGTCTCACTCCATCTCTCATCAGTGTTCTCTATTATGTTGGCTTCATCTTTGCCCAGGCTGTCCACATGGTTGACCTTTTACCTCATACCCTACCAGCCTGAACTGCCAGCAGAAAACAGCTTCACTTTCCCCCTTATCTGAGCCCTTGCCCCAGGACTGCATCTCATTGGCCTGCCTTGGGTCATATGACGACAACCACCAAGCCCTCTAGCCAGGGGGATGGCCAGGCCCGGGTCACAGTCTCGTCCCCGACCGAGGGAACCAGGGAACCAAGGGTGGGCGTGGAGCAGGGGGCAGGTAAAAACAACAGCCACATCCCACGTTCCCGTCTCACCCTGAGCAGCGGATCTACGGGCTGGGTCTAGCTTTGGCCTAAGTGTAAAGAGAAGACAGAGGGCCCTCCTCAGAGAACTCAGCCCCAAAGAGGAAACGGACGAGTAAACATATCACTAGGAGCCTCGCGGTGCGGCCACCAGAGCCGAGCAGAGGGCCCGAAGGAGGTGCCCGAGGAGGGAGCCAGCCCCTCCGCCTGGGCGGTCAGCAGGGGCTGTCCCCAGGAGACACGGAGCAGGGTCATCGCACTCACCTTGACCAGGCATCCCAAGACCCTCCTCCCACAGGCGAACCTGCCCGCCCCACCGGCCACACCCAGACCTGGTATGAGGAGGCCCGTGGGTCTCCAGCTCCGTCTGGCCCTGATCTGGAGGGTGGTTTCCCTCAGCACACGAGAGAAGGGCACCGCGCCCCACAGTGTGCACGGGAGGCAAGAAGCACTGGAGTCATTTGGATGGCAGTGAATTCAAAAGCTGTCGCCTCCTCTCCCTCCCTCCCAGGAACAACAACAACAATAATGATAACATTATGCACACCTCATGCAGCCCCGGGAAGCTGCTGCACACCGTTTTATCACCATTCACAGACAAGGACTCGAGGTCCAGAGAAGGACGTCCCCTGCCTAGTGTTACACAGTAAGCACTGGGCTGGGATTGAAGCGACCCCAGAGCTGTGTCCTCCATGCTTCGCTGCCGCCTTTCACTCCAGAGCAGTGTCTCCACACTCGGATGCCCGTCACCACTGCCTTGGGAGCTGCTTATAAAACCTTATTCCTGGCCCCTCCTCGGACTCTCTGCATCAGGATCTGAGGATGGGAGGGGCCCAGGAGTCTGCATTTAGCCAGCCTCCAGGGAGATTCTGATTCAGCCCGACTAGCAGGCACCTGGGGAAACCATTTGGTTTCCAGAATATCCCCATCAAGAGGGTGAGGAGCCAGGTAGAGACAGCCCCCAAGGGTCCCACTGGGGAAGGGACCTCAGGGACAAACGGCCCCCTTGTTCTTCCCAGCCCCTCCTCATGGCCCCACATATGCTCAGTTTTTAACTTAAATATTCAGAGTCCCCTCCCCTGTTCGAGCATAAATGTGCAGTTCCCACCGGGATCTGGGGGCTGGGGGGGATCTCAGGCCAACACTTTCTGTGTGCTCCAATCTTTTCAGGAAGAAGAGGCCCCCAAGCCTTAAGAGAGATTTTTTTCTCCTACTATCTGAATTGCATTTGTGAAGGGGTCATTGATTTGCTTCCCCATTTTTTATTAATCAAAGGCAAACCACAGCCAGCCAGGCCTCTGATCTGGGGGACGCAGCCACACTGAGATGATCCCATCCTCACCCAGAGCACAGGCACCCAACGTTTCTGATGGGGTCACAGGGGCTTTGTTCCTACTAGGCTTTCTCACGTATCTAGAACACTCCCCAGCAGTCCACGAGCCCAAGGTGCCAGATACGGAGCCTGGGTTCCAGGCAGAGGGGACAGAGAGTAGGCTGAGAACAATTTGCCAAGGTTACCTTGGAAGCAAAACCCAGGTGCTGTCATAATTGAGGCCCGGGCTTCCTGCCTCTCTCTTTAGATGTGAGCAGAGCCCAAAAGCACATCCCCAGGGTCTCTTGGCCACAGTGTCAAAGCAGAGAAAACCAGAGCAGCAACCCAGTTAGGGCTCATTTTCAAACAGCAGAACTCCAGACGTGGCCCCCTCCACCCCCATGCAACTTGCCGGGCCTATGGGTCCCCAACATCTGGCCTGAATCCGTTCTGCTTCTACATCTGAGATGGGGAGAGGGTGTGAAAATGACCCTCCCCTGTTTCCCAGGGCTGGTTCCTGACAGTTGGAAAGTCTGAGGAGGAGAAGGCTTTTCTTGGATCTCACACAGAAGCTCATTCAGCAGAAGTTTGCCCAAAGTCTCAGTTTCCCCTCCCAGTAACAGGGATGCTGAGCCTGCCCCGCAGCCAACCCACAGCTCCCCCAGCTCCCTGGTGACTCCTGGAACAGCTCCAGGACAGCACCAGACCAGCTCTTGCTGCAACCCTGCCCTGGAGCACGTCAGGACCTAGAGACAGGGCCCCTGGGCTGGGTCCAGGCTCTGCCACTGACCCCTTAGGCCGGCTGTCCTGCCTGAGAAACACACATCCATGTGAGATCAAATGAACACTCCTCACCATGATTCCAGGTCCTTCAGAGGCCCCCACTGGACTCCCCACCTCTCACACTGGCCTCTTAGCCCCAAGTCCCCTCCAGCCGCAGAGCTCTCCCTCACGCTGTTCCCTCCAACTGGAACACCTTTCCCTGCTCCCAATCTGGCCAACCCGGCCCAGGCTGAATATCACCGCCCTTTGGAAGCTCTGCCCCTTTGCCCATAGCTAGGGTCTCTTTCAGGCCCCTGGGCCGCCTTCCCCACGATTCAGGTGGGGTCATCTCATGTGTTATTGATGGCTGAATGTCTCTGATCCCCCTCTCACGCCGCACCCTGACCCCAAAGGACCAGATACACAGTTGACAACGCTTGGCCAATGGAGACTGGAAAGGTTTCAGTGAGATCACGGGTTTTAAAGGGCCGGATCGCATGCCGCTGGGGGCTGATGTTTGTGAGAGGAGGGTTGGTGAGTCAGGGATGGGGCAGGCGCTCGGTCCCGCCCCTTAAAGGGCTCCCGGGAGCATGCGACCGAGCTATCCAGGGTTCCTCAGTGTCGTGAGGGTTAATCCAAAGGGTCTTCCACGGGTGTGCCCTCCACCGGGGAAAATGGCCTGCGCTCCCCCACCAACCGCGAGCCCTGCGGGGGCCCGGCTGCTCCGCTCACGTTCGCGCCAGCGGCGAAGCAACCAGGGCCACGGGGCTGAACTACAACTCCCATGATGCCGCGCTCCACGGCGTGTCCGGGAGGAGCGAGCGCCGGCAGCACCACCCCTCACGGCCTTCTGGGGACTGTAGTTCTCCCCAGAGGGGCGCGGCCTCCGCAGCCCGCTAGTAGGGAGGGGCTGAGGACGCTGCAGGCCTGGCTGGGCCTCCCTTCACTCCAGCAGCGGTCTCTCCCAGCATCACTTCTTCTTCAGCTTCATCGTGATCGTCATCACCACCCTCATCATCATCAACGTCATCACAACAACTACTCTATTCCGTGAGCAGCTACTTTGTGCCAGGCCCTGAGCTCATCTCTTGGAAGACAGAGATAAAGACAGACATGGTCCCCGTCTTTGCTGGCATACAGTCCAGGCAGGGAGACAGACATGGGACATTTAATCGCAGACTTAATTATTTGTGCGGGGTCCAAAAGAGGCTGTAAGAGCAGAGGGGACAGGGAAGGTGATGATGAATATTTTCTGAGCTAAAGACAGACACAAACAGAGTGTGGACAACAATGGACTAGAATCTTTGAAATTCAAAGAGTGAATTTGATGGGTGGGGTGGGAAAATCCAGAACCATTCCTGCAAATCCTTTCATTATCCCCAAGAAGAAATTTGCCCAGAGAGATTTGGGGACTTGCCCTAAGTCACACAGCAAGTCAGAGGAAGTTGGTACAAGGAGGCAACCCCAGATGTTAAACTCCCCAAGGACAGGGCCTGGGTCTTCTGTCTTCTAGATGCCCCACCCCGCAACACACACACACACACACACACACACACACGTCTCGCCCAATCTTGCACATAGTGGTGTGAGGAAGAGTTCCAGGAGCAAAAACATCTCATGCCCAGTGTCCTCCCTCAATGTGGCAGAGCCCAGCCCTTACTCAGCAAAAGTTTTCGCCTCCCTGAGCCTGTTTCCCCATCAATGAAAGGAGGGCACAGTACACCCCCCTCATGGGGTAGTTCTAGCGGAAAAACCAAAGATGTTGGATCTGAAACCAGCGTTTTACAAGCAGGAGGGGTGCCGGTGTGAGTCACTTCCCATTCTGTGCCCCATTGCAACACTGTGGGGCAGCCAGGAGCCATCTGTGGACCGCCATTGGGTGCCGACTGGCGGACAGCTGCCCATGCGGGAGGTGCACATAGGAGAGAGCTGGCAGCTGGAGGCCCTTCTCTAAGGGGTTCGAGTTTGATCTGAGCCCTGAGGACACCCCCGTCGAGCCTTCAAGGTGAGCATGGAATGTGTCTCCCTCAGCGACACATCGCAGGTGCTCAGCGTGAATAGCAGAGCTTCAGTGCAAACACGACCATGTCACTCGTCCCGAAAACTCGTCCGTGGCTCCCTGTGGCCCTCCAGATGAAATCCACAGCCCATAGTCTGACCCCAGCTGACTCCTTGCCTCAGAATTCACCAAACCCTTCCCTCCAAGAGAAGGAAGGCCTTTGGCCAAAGCTATGGGTTGGCAACTCGAAGGGCATTACAACCCCTCTCCCTTTCCATCTTCTACTGTAGAGATGAGCAAAATTGTAAAACTCCATTTTCCCAGCCTCTCTTGCAGTCTGAGATGACCATGTAACCCAGTTCTAGCTAATGAGATAGAACAGAAGTCCCTGGGGAGCAATTCCCTTTCTGAATAAAGAGATGGAGTCTGGCAGGGAAAAGGCCTTTTCACTCTTTCCTCTTTGGCTTTTAGCTTTTTCCCCTTCTTCCTGCCTGGAACACAGACATGAGAGCCAGAGGTTCGGCAGCCATATTGTGACCATGAGGCACCAATGTGAGTTCAAGGCCTCCCTGCTGAGGATAGTGAAAAGGAAGACAGAAAGAGCCAGGGTGCCTGGTGGCATCTATAAACCTCTATGCCAACCCCTGACTGCTCACCCCCTGCTTGTTGTTGTCTAAGTCAGAATCCCCTATCTGTTTAAGCTGCTGTAATAGAGTTTCTTTATTTGACATGAACACGATGCTGATGATACACGACCCGGCATGAATGGCCCCTGCTGAGCTCATATCTTATTGCTCTCCTGGGGGGTTCACTGTACTCCAGCCTCTATACTGGCCTCTTTTGGTTCTTTGGCCACACTGAGCTCATTGCTGCCTCAGGGCCTTTGCACTGCCCACGTCTACTCGTGGCTGGTTCCTTCCATCATCCAGGCCTCACCTTAAATGCTACCTCCTCCGAGAGGCCCTCCTGGTCCACTACACAATCTGGGGGAGCCTCGCCAGAGCCTCCCCTCTACCATATGACCTTGCTTAATCTTACCACCGTTCCTTATTGCTAGCTGATCGTTTCTCTTTCAACTTATTTCTTCATTTGCTTATTATACAGAATGTGAGCTTCGTGGGAGGGGGGTTGTCAGGATTTACACCTGTATTACTCGCCCCTGTATCCCCAGTGCACGGTATATAGTAGGCATTCACTAAGGGTTTGTTGGATTAATTCAGCAATCTGTTAATTAACACTGCTGCCCTGCCTGACATACTCTCTCTCTCTCCCACTTTGCTTGGGAACTGGAAATGTCCACTCTTTCTTTGAGCCACCCCTCCTAGGAAAGCCTTCTTGGTACTTCTGTATTTGGGCTGGGACAGGTCTGGTTCCCACACCCGTGACTTTCCACGTCTCTCCTCCTCTGCCCTTTCCCACTCATAACTGCAGGGCAGTTGACATCCGGCTCTGTTAGATGTCATCTCCCCCTCCAGGACGTAAGCTCTAAGAGGGCAGGGGCTGTCTGCTCTGTCTTTCATTCCATGGCTAGTGCCTGGCACAGGTAAAGGTGATTGTTGAATGAATGAATGAGTAACGAATGACTGACAGGAGCTACTTGCTGACTGTGCGCCAGCTGGGCAAGGGGCTATTTTGACGACTTGGTTCACTGTCCCAGCCTAAAAGGGCTGGGTCTTGAGGGCAGGGACCACTTAAGTCCCATCAACCCCACCCCCTGCTACGAGAAAAAACTAAATCAAAGCAGTGCGGCCAGTTCAGATTTGCCCTGCTCTGAACAAAGGGGCAGCTGTGGCTTCTGCCTAGACAGGCGCCTGTACCATAGCCGGGCAAAGCCTGCCTGCCTGCACAGCCCAAGGGGCTCCGGGCTGTTTCTCAGCAATATTTTGCCCCTTCCCTCCGCCCCATCCTCCTTCCTCAACCTCTCCCCCAAATAACAGCACAAACCCTCGGCCCTCGCATGGAATTTTTCGTCTTCAAAGCACTTTATAAACATTAGCTCATTAGCTGAGCAGCCCCTTGACACCAGGAGGCTGCTCCCTGGGTGTCTTCTGAATCAGAGCGCCAGAGTTTACCGAGGAAAACAAGTTTTTCCCATAGAACGAGTGTAGCGCCACAGCCACGATCAGTGGGTCTCAGAAAAAAGGAAGAAGGAAGGAGAGAAACGCTGCCTCTGGCGAGTGTCAACTCCGAGAACCAGGAGAGCCGAGGGGTGCCAGGCTCAGGGCGATGCCACCAGGCTTCTGTCCCCTGTCCAGGGTCCGACGACCCCACACACGGGGGAGCAGCTGCTGGAGCATCGCCCCCAGCACCCTGGCACCTCTTCCTGCCTCCCCTCCTGACCCACATCTGCCTTCCCACCGCTGGGGAGTTTCCCGCCTCCCACCCCCACTCCCAGCCACAGCCCATCCGCAGCGAGCAGAGGACCAGCGCCTCCTAACCTAGAAGAGGTGGCATCGGCCGCCGTCGGTACAGACGGTGGCTGCTTTGGGACTGGACAACCTGGGTTCAAATCCCAGATCGGCACCTACAAGCTTGGAGGCCTCGGGCAAGTGGCTGAGACTCTGTTTCCCCCTCTGTAGAGCAGGGCCAGATGGGCACGTCCTCTCTCGGGGGGTGGTCGTGAGCCATCTGTGGAAGATGCGTGAGAAGCACCTGGCACTTGGGGGTCGGCGTTGTTCTCAGTGAAGGGGGCAGCTTCCTCCCTCTCTGGTTCCAGGGCGTGGCAGAGGTAGGGCACAGGTCTCCATGGAGGGAACTAAGGCCTGAGCATCACTGAAGCCTACCACAGAAGTGGGCCCTCTCCCCGAGGGAGGGCCTGGTCTCAGCCACCCCTGCCTCCACACCCCGCACCGTCTCATCTCTGGGGGAGGCATTTAGTGAAGGCCCAAACTAAAAGCCCAGAAAACATCACCGAAACCACTGCGGAAGTTAAACTAGCTCACGGTAAAAGCCCCGAAGTACTGCTTTCTAGAACCTCCTCCCGTTTCCCCGACAGATATTGACTGAGCCCCTGCTGTGCGCCAGGCACTGCGCTGGGCAGAGGACGCTGCCTCCGAGGACGGTAAAAGAGAACTGAGGGTCTCCCCTGAGCACACGCCAGCTGCTTGCTACTTCCAACTACAGTGAAAAGGTCCAAATCTACGTGGCCCCCAAACGTGGACTCCTTGAGGGCAGAGACCCTGTCGGGTGGGTAAGAATACTACTGGCCAGCTGGGTGTCCATTTCAGCTCCATCTCCCCTCCTAACAGAGCCTTGGTTTGAAGTGAGTAAATATGCTCAGATAAAATATTCACCTCCCAGACTCCCTTGCAGCTAGCTGGGCTGCTTGACCCAATTCTGGCCAATGAAATGGAATTAGGAGGAGTCTCCTGCTGGGAACACCCAGGAAATCGGTTGTTTTTCTGATAAAAAGAGGAATTCACCTGGCAGGAGCCTTTTATCCTTTGCCCTTCACCTTTCCCCGATCTTCACCCTAACTTTCCTGCCTGGAATGCTGTCATGACACCTGGAGGTGAAGCGGCCATTTTGTGCCATAAGGACGAAAGCCACATGCTAGGGATAGTGGAGCAGGAAGCCAGAAGGACATCCCGAGAGGCTGCCCAGCTCTGACTGCCTCCCCCAGGACTGTCTGGGTTCTGTGGTTAACCCATCTTGGTCGGGTTCCTGTGACTTGCAGCTGACTGTAAATCCTGCCTCATTGGCAGGCCACCTCGGAGACCCTCACGGTGCTCAACAGAAGGGCCAGCACAGAGCAGCTGCTTAATAAACGTAAGTGAATGACGGAGTGAATGGATGGAGGGGGCAGACCAGCCCTGAGACTGTAGGACCTGAACTGCAAACTCAACCCGAAAAGCAAGAGTGGTGGACAATCTAGTCAGTTAGGAGACCTGCATTCCTGACCAGCCCTCCCTGGGCCACGCTGTGTGACCCTGAGCAAGTTCCTTCCCCAGTCTGGGCCTCAGTTTTCCTATCTGAAAAAGTCGTGTGTGGACTTTGATGGGTACGCAAAGGGAGCAGTCAGATCCACAGGCAGTGGCCTCTGTGATTCTTCCTTCTTTACTTTCTGGTGAGGGAGGAAGGGGGCTCCTCTCACCTTCAAGCCAAATTCCACAGAGGGGACGACAAAGGAAAAAGCTGCTGGGTTTGGTTATTATCTGGGAAGGGCTGGCCTTGACCAAGCTTGCCACCGGTACCAGACACCACCAGCTATGTGTCATCTCTCTGAATCTTCACTCCACCCCACGAACTGGGTGCTCTTATTATCCCTATTTAACAGATGAGGAAACTGAGGTTCAAGGGTTAAATAGCAGGGCCTACTTTACAGTGTGAGCATGTGGCAGAGCCAGGGCTTGGGAGCCGAAGGGATGAGGCCAGACATAACTGTAATCCCCAGTTATGGGGACGGAGGGATGGAACCTATAAGAGGTGACATCATTTTTCCCAACAGGCAGTCCCAGGACCGGACCCCAGGTCTTTCTGCCTCCAAAGCAGGTGCCTCCTCCCAGGAGGAGCTGGCCATCGAGGGTAGGAGAAGGATAGAAGGAGAGACAGACATCAGTGTGAACCCAACCCATGGGATGTTTGCTAAGCAGAGATGCTCAGAGCCACGGGGACAAAGAGAAGTGAATAGTTCTGATGGGGACATCAAGGAAGGCTTCCTGGAGGAAGTGACGTTAGAAAGGGACATTTTGAAGGGGTGGGAGCAAGGAAGGGATTGTATTCCAGGCCTGCAGAACCACAGGAGGGCAGGACGCTTGCTCCACTGTGTTCTCTGAGTGTGGGGGAGGGCTGACTGTGAAGGCAGCCCACCCATGACTGTCTCCCCCATCAGACGACGTGCTCCTCAGCGTCTTCCTCAGGACTTAGCACAGGCTGGGACTCAGGGGACGGAGAGAGGTTGGATGAGGTCCAGCTGGGTCCCAGAACATCTTGGGGTGAGCAGGGAGTGAGGGCGGGAATTTTCGCCCAGTCCCAGCCTGGCATACTAGGCGGCTTCCTCCCGAAGAGCTCTCACCTCTTCCTACCTCTCTCACCTCTGGAACCCATCGCATCCCCCACCCCCACCAGAGAATCCCCAGCTGCCCCTGGGAGGCAGGCAGTGCTGGCTGGCAGCTGAGACCAGAGGGGAGTCTGGGGTGGTTAGACTCACGTAAGAGTCAGTGTGATGACACTCTCCCTCCCAAGCTTCTGCATAATTAACAGGCCCTCCGGTGGTTCTGAGGCACAGCCAGGTTTGAGAACCATTGACTTAACCTGCTCAAGTCTCAGTTTCCTTATCTGGAAAATGGAGGAGTATATGTCCCACCCCCATAGCATAGCTCTGGAGATGGTAAGATGGTGCACAGGGGTGTTTGGCAAGGGGGAAGAGCCCTGCGAGTAAATAATGGTGACTGGTATTCCACACACTCAGCTAGTAACCGGCCACAGCAATGAAGCAATGGCCCAGACCTCCACCAGAGCCCAGGAAATGGCCCGGAATCTGTGCAAGAAGCTGGAGCATTATTAATTTGTGAAAAATTCACTGTGCCCAAATAGTTATTCAGTACCTCCCAGATCATTTTTAAAATGCAAATTTTATCAACAAAGAGGAGAGCCTAATGCAGTAACTAGCAGAAGGGAAAGCAGAAAAGTGAATAAACTAGAAAACCAAAAATCAGCCTCTTCTACCCACCCCCACACATGCCCAGCAGGAGTCAAATATTAATTAACTGCTTCTTCCACTTGGACCCCCTCTTTGCAGGATTCATTCATGTTTGTTATGACAAACACTGCAGGAGCCAACCAACAAAACCCACCTCTTCAGAGGAAGAGATGGAGCCCAAAGTCACCAACAGAACAGACCCCTAGCTGGGCTGGACCTTGGGGAGTTTTCTCTTAAAACAAATGTGCCCTAATTTTCAGTCACTTGTGTATGATACCAAGGAGCGGCAGTAGGGTGAGGTGTTTGATTACTTTTACCTGGAGTGCAAGTATTTGCAGGTACTTGGAGCTGTCGAAAACTTGCACTCTTGAAAATAATAATCCCACAGGACATTTAAATGATAAACATGGTATTCAGGCACAAAGACGATTTCAACAAATTCCAAAGTAAAACACATTCTCAACACAGTGAAATAAAAAAATTAAATTAATAGCTAGAGAGGGTTCTTCTAATCTAACTTGGTAGAAATTTGAAAACTCTTTTCCAAATAACTCTTGAGATAAAGAGGGAATTCAAAAGGAAATTACAGCCTACTTAGATGTTTCATACTATTTGGACATTAAATAAAATGAGAGCGTTGAATACTAAAACTTATAGGATGCAGCCAAAGCAATACTCAAAGGAAAATTCATATCCATAAATATACCTAAAGGATATTAAGTCCCTAAGAAAGAGATTCTTTTAACAGAAAGTTGGCTTACCCATCAAACGGCCCTCAGTAAGGGGAGAAACATCTGTCTAGTTGTCTTGCCAAGGTTCCTTAAAGTTCATACAAAAGAAAGATTGCTAATACAGTTTTCTTTCCCAAAACTCACCATCTCCAAACTTGAGATGTATGGTGATGAAATCACAGGAGTAGCAGAGATGCGTACATATACACTGGGTTTGCTATTTCCAGTAGACAAAGAAAGCAAGCTAGAGGAAGTTTGTAATGCCTACAGAGAACCCTCAGTCCCAGTTCTGTTCTCATTACTGGTTCCTCTACCTGAAAACTGCAGTTAAGCAGTGAATAGGGAGGCCAAAATTCTAGACTCTGGCTCTTCCATTCATTAGCTGTGTGACCTTCACAGAATCACTTAACACTTATGGAATAGTCAGCTTTTGCCATAATGATGCTGTTTAACAAACAACCTCAAGCCCTCAGAGACCTCCTACACATTTATTCTCATTGGTCTGTAGGTTGACTGCAACTGGTTGATCTAGGCTGGACTCAACTAGGTAGTTCTGTTTCAGGCCGTAGGTCAGTTGAACTTGACTCCAGGCTGTGACTTGGGCTCAAGTGTGCCCCGTGTGTCTTCACGTTATTTTGGTATCAGAATCCAAATGGGATATATTCTGTTGTGACAGAACACAAATAGGCAAGACATAGGGCAGAAGCGTGTGATGTCTCCTAAGGCTTCCTCTCAAGAGGCATCCTGTCTCTTCCACTAACAGTCTGTTGGCCGAAGTAAGTCACGTGGCCAATGACAAAGTCAGTGGGACAGGAAGATCTATTCTGCCTCAAGAGGAAGGGGGGTGAAGAGTTGCTGAACAATAATCCAATCTATCCCCCTTTCTTAGCCTCATCTTTCCTGTCTGTAAAATGCGGTTGACGGAAATTCCCACCTCATAGCAACAAAAGTCCTGAGCTTTGCTCTAACCTAACAGTACCCGAACCCTCCACTGGTTGGCTTTGACTCGGGTTATGTCCCCCTGCTGCCCCGTAGAGGGATGGGGTGGCCAGTCCTGGAGCCGGGGGTGGAGCCAGTGCCATTCAAACCCCAGGTCTGTTCCTGGATGGAGAAGAATTGGAACCTGTGTCAGGAACCGCACCGCAAAGCCCACTATCAGTGTTATACACTTGTTATCCATCAAATTTCCAAAACTGCTCAAGTCCCACTAAAATGTTCACCACAGGGATCACCTCCCCTTATCCAGGCCCCTCCGGAGCTGTAAGCAAGGCTGGCTGCCATCACTGATTTACCAGCTGCCTTTTCATCTTCGTCGGTACCTCGAGTCCCTCTGGGCCAAGATTAGCCTGGCGAGCAGCCTCATGCAGACCCCTGGAGACGGAGGGGCTCAGACAGACTCGCTTCAAGGTCCAGTGTCAGGATGACTCCCCAGTCAGTCCGGCCTCCTTTTCAAAGGAAGAAAGAAGAAGCCAAAGGCAGGAGAGTAGAGTTGGGAAGCGTTTGGGTTCTGGAATAGGAAAGACTTTGAGTTCAAACCCCATCTCTGCCACTTTCCGACTCTGTAAATTTAAGCAAATCAGGTGAGCTCTGTACACCTCAGTACCCTCATCTGGGAAATGGGCCTGATGACTACATCTCAGGTGGGTGTCTGCACAGAGTGGTGGAGGGATGATTCAGAACACGGGATAGAACAGCACCACGTTGGAACCCCAGCGCTTCCAGTGAGGGTTTCTAGAAAAGCTTTGGTCTCTTCATCTGTGAATTGGGGATGATACAACAAACTGCCTGACGGGGTGTTTGAAAGTCCTGTGCTGTGAACCAGCGAGCGCTGTGCCTCATAGGTACTCAGTTCTCAGTAAATGATGGTTCCATCCCTTCTCCGTGACTCTGAAAATACCAAATGGGCTGCCTTTAACAACTAGTCACCAAATGTGGGCTGATTCGGTGTGTTGCAGGATGCGCCTTATAAATGTTAATTAGTCCAATGAGTAAAATACCCAGATGTTGTCAGATCTAAGATGTTATCAGTGCTAAGACACAACACAATTTCAGAGGTATTAGATGGGGGCGGGGGGAAGGGCAGGGCGGGGAGTAGGTGCCTTAGAATAGATTAAATTCAGTGCTTGGTACTACAGGTGAGAAATCCAGCCATGGTTCCAAAGAATTAAATGGTGTCTGATTTCATTACCTTGGAATAGTCTCATCTCCGAGTATATTGCATCCACTGGAGAATGACTGTCCTTTCCGATTCCCTAATATCCTGAAAGGGTTTGGCACATAGCAGACACTCCACAAATACCTGTTGAAAGAGTGAATCAGTCTCTCCCTCCAGTCATCAAAGAATCAAAGAACAAATCAGCAATGAATGACACTTGTTGGTAAAAAACTGTGTTCACCACGAAGAAAGGACGAGACTGGTTAAAACTTTTTTTTTCTTTTCAAAAGGGACTTCCATTCTAGACTGATGTTAAAAAATATTTTTGTCCATATCTGATACATGGAAAGGTCAAACAGTTGTTCACCAGTATCCTTTCGCACAGATAATGTTTGTTCATTGAACAGATAGAAATTGGGCATCTGTTATTGGCTAGGGACTAAATAAGGTATCAAGCACAGAGAGTTGCTTGTGGACTCTGCCCACAGGGAGTTTACAGTCTAGGAGGGAAGACAGACAGACATGTTTAAAAAAATAAACTTTTCTTGGTAGCCATGTGATAAGAAGCCCTCCCCACCCTGTCCCCAGATAAGAGCTTTTTAGTTTATTTTTGTGGTCCACAAATTGGTGAAGCTCCGCTTTCGCTTTCTTCAAGGCCTTCACGTCAGTGACAAAGCTGTGTATTCACTGAACCGGGCCATCTGCCTCCTGTGTGCAACTGAAGACTACACTTTCCAGCCTCCCTTGCAGGTAGGTGGGGCCATGTGACTCCATTCTGGCCAATGGAAGGGAAGAATGCAAATTTAGACTTCACCACAAGACATGCTGCAGCATCTTGCACATACTGGCTCCCGCCCCCACTGTGTGCAAGGCTGAAAGCAAAAAAATATGGTATGATGGAACTGACAATGGGAGGAGGCTGGAGGAAAGCTGTCTGATCCATTGGACTGAGATAGAAAGAAACTTTTATTGGGTCAAGTCCCTAAGATTTCAGGAATTATTTGTTACTGCAGCAGAGCACAGCCCTACTCACCCAGACCTTTATGAAAATCATTCCCATTTTCTAATGAATGAGAAATTAATGGGACTAAAGATCTCCTCACTGCCAAGGAGGAAAACCAGGCACTGAGGAAAGACCCTGCTATGAAGAGGCAGCACCAAGGGAAGATGAGGCTCTAGGCTGGGGCCATGGCTGTCCCTAGAGGATCAGTGATGGGGCAAATCACCTCCCGACCCTGAGCACTATGAACCAGCGAAATCACGCTGAAAAGATGAACCAGAACAACATCAAAGGTTCACACGTTCACACGGATATTCACCAGCCTCAGCTCTCAGAGTCCTGGAGCCACGTTCTTCTTCCTGCCATCTGCTTCCCCAGGTGTCAGGGTTAAAAGAGCCACGTGTGGAGGCAAGCCAGTCTAGATTCCAGTCAGTTCACCTCTCTGAGCCTCAGCACCCTCCTCTGTAAAGTGGGCACGATAATAAAAGTACTTCAGTCATAGCTTCTATCATGAGGCTCCAACAAGATGATTCACGTCAAGAACTTGGTGGCTAGTACACAGTAAGTGCTCAATAAATAGGCCAAGGGGAGGGCACTGGGAGCCACCACCAAGGACACGAGGGAGAGACCCACTTTGCTACATCCTAGGGTCAGCTCTGGGGAAAGGTTTTGACCCCCCAGCACAAACCACACGGGCTCACTCTCCAACCTGTAAGTCTCTCTCCCCCTCCTCCCTCTCGGCCAGATTAATCCCAGCCCCTTTGAGGTCACAGGCTGGGCTCCTTCCCTCATTTCCACCCTTCCTGAGGCCAGAGCTGTGACTAGGTAACTCACTTAGCCCTGAGTGTGTGTGTGTGTGTGTGTGGGTGTGTGTGCACATGTGAGTGTGAGTGAGTGTGTGTGTGTGAGTGTGTGATGGGGCAGGCAGTGTGGAGCCATGTGACTCCTGCCTCCCTCTCCACCACTCATTAGCGGGAGGACCCACACAGATACTTCTTGTTTCTGCACCTCGGTTTCCTCATCTGTATGACAAACGTAATGATGGGGCCTGGGTCCCCCAGGAACTAGGTGGGTTTGCTTAGGACATGGATGTCGAGGGCCCCCCCAGGTGCCCTTTCACCAGCACAAAGTCCCGAACAGGAATCCTACTTAGCCCCACGTTTTAAACGATTTTTAAATAAAAAGGAACTCAGGAGATGAATTGAGGACAGATGATCGGTACTCACTGGGCTGTCTCTTTCTCACTCTACACACACACACACACACACACGCACACACGTGCACGCACACATACACACGCGCGCGTGCATACACGCTTGAGAAATGGGGGGTTTTTGAGAAATGCTCTCAAAACAAAAACAAAAACTCTGCTTTGTTCCGTGTAAGTAGCATTAAAAATTCACCAGTTGTGCGGAGTAGGAGGGCCGGGAGTGCAGCCCGAGCTCAGAACAGATTGCTGGAGAGTTCGGGCCAGCGAAGCAGGGACTTGGGCCTGGGGAAGGCCGGGGGTGGGGGAGGGGGCCGGGGAGAGTTGGGAGCTTGGGACCCTGTGACCAGCGTGCCTTCGAGGCTGGTCAGCCCCTGCCACAAGTCTCCATCACAAAGCCCTGTTTACTTCTTTATCACCCTCATTGCAATCTTGTTTATCTGCTTACTTATTCCTTGTGTTTCCTGTCTGGTCTGGAATCTAAGTAAGGTTGAGAGAGAGGTTATCCTGGTTCTAGGAGCTGATGCAGAGCCTGGCACACAGTAAGCACTTAATATTTGTGAAGGAACAAAAGGATGAAGTGAACAAATGAGTAAATGGATGAATGGACAAAAGACCAAGGACGAGGTACAGCTGGTCAAGAATGGATGAGACAGTCTTTCTCTAGCTCGGATCAGAGTCTGGTACCCACGGACCAGCAGCAGCCAGGAGATGTGTGGCCCCAGAACTTCAGTTCTCTGGGCCTCAGTTTCCTCAACTGTGAAATGGGGATTATTGTGCTACCCACCTCATTAGATTGTTTTGAGGATTAATGAAAAAATCCATATTAAACATAGTTCTGTGCCTGGCGCAATGGTCTATAGTTTTATTCCCTGAGTAGGGAGGTGGGGGTGGCACCAGTGGCACCAGCTCCCACTACTCAAATGAAAAAAAAAAAAAAAAATCTCAGATTCAGTTCCTAAGATCCAAGGAGCTTCTCACTCCTTAGCAACTCCCAGCTGAGGCCGGTGAGGGGACAAAGGTCTGTACTAAGTGAGTTATAAAAACAACTCTGAGCCAGGAACCTCTGAGCCACCCCCCAGCCACACACACACACACACACACACACACACACACACACACACACACAC
>NW_020837951.1:6824338-6850103 GCF_003676395.1 Aethalodelphis obliquidens
CACACACACACACACACACACACACACACACACACACACACACACACGCACACACACGGCCGACCCGGGATTAACTCTGGCCTACCCAGCATGCTCTGCTTCTGGCAGGATTTTGAGAAAGGAAAAGAGGGGTGGGGGGGGTGGGAGTTTCCCGTCTCAGTACTAATCCCCTCAACTCTTCAAAGCACTTTCCGGTCATTTGATGCTCACAGTGCCTCCTGGAGGAAGGTGACAAATGAGCAAACTGAGGCCCAAGAGAGGCGATGCGCATTACCTGAGGATAACAGGCCAATCTGGGGCTAGAACCCATTTCTCCTGACCTCCAGACCCACTCTGTCTGCTGAACCAGCCCAGATGTCCAAAGCGCTGAACAGACACTCCATCCTCATCCCAGGGGCAGCTACCCAGCAGGTTTGCGGTAAAGGCTCCCAGCTGAGCCCTTGGCAGACATCACTAATCAACTGGAGCACACACCAAATCCCTTTCAACCCAGGGTTCTGGGCAGACACTACCAATCAATCAGGGTTGGCCTAGGAGATTAAAAGGATCCTCAGCCCTGCTCCGGCAGGGAGAGCTGCCTGGTGTTCTTAGCACAGCGCCTGCTCATTGGCCAGTATTTAGTCCATGGTTATTGAGTGAGTGAATGAATAAATGAATGAATGGATGAGTGAACAAACAAATGGGCACCCAGCTGGTATCAGGTGCTCGGGCAGAGACCCCAGGTGAGAGATCACATCCGCCCTGTATGCACATTCCATCCATAAGTACAGAAATCATTCAAAAGGCCAATGAATCCAAAAGTAGCAGCGGGGGTCTCCAGTCCTGCCCTGCTGCTCCCGGTGCCCCCACTTCCCCAGAGTCCTGGGATTGCAGTCACTTCTCCTTCCTCGCTCTGTGACCCCAGGCAAATCACCCAAGCTCTCTGTGCCTCAGTTGCTTCATCCATAAAATGGAGATGATAACCAAACCTGCCCCAGAGGTCGGTGTGGGGCTTCAAGGAGACCAGCATGCGACGCGCTTGGCCCAGTGGCTGGCACAGAGCAAGAGCTCCAAAAAGCCAAGCTGCTGTCAACCTTCCACATTACATTTGAGGACCTTGAAGCCAGGAGCCATGATGTCTTCCTGGGCACTGAGCCTGTTGCCCAGGACCATGCTGGGCAAACACAGACCTGTCATTAACCTGTGCCTGGGACAGTAACAGGATGACGGTTCTTCAGGGCAGAAGGAGGGTTTCCCCGGCGCCAGGGCCCCAGCCAAGCTTCCCAGTGCCCATCAGCCACAGAACAGCCTTCTTGGGGTACAGCAGGGGGCTCCCTCGTCCAAACACCACTGGCTCCACAGCCTCAGAGAGGACTCAGCAGTGACCCCTGTGGTCAGCTGTGCCCCATGCCTTCTCTGCCACTGTCGACAGTCCCAAATCTCAGTCCCCACGGAGCAACGCCCACTCCAAGCCATGGAGACAGCAACCTGGGGCAGCCAGAGGCTGGACTGAGAGGTGGGACGTCGGGGCTCCAGTCCCAGCTCGGGGCGACACCTCAGCACATCCTTCCTCCTCTCTGGACCTCAGTTTACCCATCTGAAATTAGGGATGGGGGCAGCCCGATGCCTAGGACCCTTCCAATTCTAAGTGTCTTCTGCATACTTACATTTATTGACTGATTTATTTCACAAATGTTTATTGAGTGCCTACTGCATACCAGGCCCTGGGCCTCAAGCTGTTCTCTCTGGTGAAAGGCTCCTCCCCCTCCTGGGCCTCCCAGTCTCAGATTCCTGCAGGAAGCCTTTTCCAGGCCAGCTTTGGGGTCTCTCCCCTGCCCTCCTCCAGCCCCGACCTTCCTATCACAGACTTATCGCTCTGTGTCATCTGGTCTGTTTATCTTGTCTGCTTCCCTCTGAATTGTGGCCTCCTGAGGGCAGGATCACGTCTTGTTCCCCCGACCCATTTTCAGGAATTCCAGAGTAGTGTTCTGGAAATATCTCTTGGGCCAAAGGAATGAATATGTCAATTCCAAATCTCTCTCCCCCTTCCCCCTCCACCCAATACAAAACCCTCAATTAACCTTTTGTCTCCGCATCCTCTTCGCCAAACCAATCCCTGGGAACCCACCAGGCAAGTCCCAAAGCTGACCAGGGTCCTTCCTGGCATGTCTCCCACTTCTGAACTGGGCGACCAAAAGGTGCCCACAGGCATATGTGGCATTTCAAGGTGTTCACGGCTCCACTGTGGGGCTGACACCACCTGGGGTTTGACGGGAGCCCAGGTCCCGATAGGTTCTGTGCCCTGCTCCACACTGTCCCAGCAGACCCTTGGTAAATATTTAGGCATTAATTAACTTCCTCCAGGGAGCGGTGACTCAGGGCCAGATGTAATCTCCCAGCTCCGGGGGGAAAAGGTGAGCGCCCCAACCTTTCTCAGGTGCCCAGACCAATAAGGCCAGCCCTTCATTCCAAGAAGCCTGGTCTCACTCAAACCTGCCCCCCTGCACGCGTGTGCACGCAGATACTCGTACACACACGTATACACTCGACGCCCTGGACGGTCTGTAGTACCCTGCTCTGAGCCGTTGAACATCCGAACAGAAGCCTTATGTGTGCCCCACCCATTTTATAAACGTTTGTGAATTCCTACTGTGTGCCCCCCAATCTTCACTACTCCCAGGGGCACCAAAGAGCTCAGCTGTTCCACTGCCTCCTGCAGCAAGTGTTTTCTTACGACAGCTGCAGCAACTCCCCCGTCCAGGCCACCCCAAGAAAGATCAAGGGTTTTATTAATCTGGACAACTGCTCAGCCCTCCCCACTAGCCACTTCTTGATTCTTGAGAAGGAGGGGAGACCAAGTGAATGCGGGCCCCAGACAGGAGGGCCCAAAGAATGGGGCCACGCAGACGGGGCTGACCACTTCTCAGCTGGCCCCAGGGAGCGGAAGAGCCTTAGCAGAGCTCAAACTCACCTTGGGGCAGAGGCTAAGTGGGGGGGGGGGGGGGCTGGCTCCCCTGCCCCCAGCCTGTAGCTAGGGAATCCATTTCCATCCCTACCTGGTGTCCCATCTGGACCCCCAGGGTTAGGGGGTGCAGCTGTGAGAATGGCTGTCAATGATGAGCTGAGCTTGGAGAGAGATTTGCTCCTTCACGGATCCTGCAGGCCCTGGTCTCACAGCAGTTGTCAGGATAGTGGTGGGGTGTTGATGAAGTCAAGGTTACGTTCGCCATGAGCTGAGCCCTGAGAACTGGACTCGGATCCACCCAAGGCAGAAGAAAGCAGCTGATTTCAAAGAACCTAAAGCGAGTTCCAATCCTGGAAACAGACCTGGGTTCAAATCCTGCCTCAACCTCTTCTTGGCTGCGTGACCTTGAGCAAGATACATATTCTCAAAGTCTTAGTTCCCCCAACAAATTCTCAGCAAGCACAGAATGAAGGCCCAAAATCAGCATTAATAACACATGCTTGAGATGTGGTACATATATACAATGGAATATTACTCAGCCATAAAAAGAAATGGAGTTATTTGTAGTGAGGTGGATGGACCTAGAGTCTGCCATACAGAGTAAAGTAAGTCAGAAAGAGAAAAACAAATACCGTATGCTAATGCATATATATGGAATCTAAAAAAAAGAAAGGTTCTGAAGAACCTAGGGGCAGGACAGGAATAAAGATGCAGACATACAGAATGGACTTGAGGACATGGGGAGGGGGAAAGGTAAGCTGGGACAAAGTGAGAGAGTGGCATGGACATATATACACGACCAAATGTAAAATAGATAGCTAGTGGGAAGCAGCCGCATAGCACGGGGAGATCAGCTCAGCGCTTTGTGACCACCTAGAGGGGTGGGATTAGGGAGGGTGGGAGGGAGATGCAAGAGGGAGGAGATATGGGGATATATGTATATGTATAGCTGATTCACTTTGTTATAAAGCAGAAACTAACACACCATTGTAAAGCAATTATACTCCAATAAAGACGTTAAAAAAAAATTACATTCTTGGAATCATGCAATGTGCCAGACGCCATGGGTCCCAGACGTGATGGTAGAACCAGATAGGACCTCCCGCTTCCCTCCACATGCTAATGATATCTCAAAGGTGAACTTCAAAAATAAACGAATGGGGGCTTCCCTGGTGGCGCAGTGGTTAAGAATCCACCTGCCAATACAGGGGACACAGTTTCAATCCCTGGTCCGGGAAGATCCCACATGCCGCAGAGCAAATAAGCCCGTGCGCCACAACTACTGAACCTGCACTCTAGAGCCCGCGAGCCACAACTACTGAAACCCACGTGCCTAGAGCCCGTGCTCCGCAACAAGAGAAGCCACTGCAATGAGAAGCCCACGCACCGCAACGAAGACCCAACGCGGCCAAAAATAAATAAAATAAATAAATTTACTTTAAGAAAAACAAATAAATAAACGAACAAAGGCTTTGTGTGTCAAGACAGGCCCTGGGGAAGTAAGGAGCAGTATATTTTTATTCTTACAGGTACTGTCACATAAACAATTTCCACTCCTGTGTGTTCCTATCACCAGATCACCAATAGTATAGAAGATGCCCTTTCTCACAGTTCCCCTAAAATGTCAATCCTGGCTTCTCTGGGTGGGGGCAGAAGAGGTGCTTCTGATCACAGGGGCTCAGACCAGTTTGAGATTGTTCACAGATGGCATGGAAAGGCCAGAGCGCTGGATCTGGAGCTGTGGGACCTCAGGCAAGTCCCTTCCACTGTCAGTGTCCCAAGTTTCATCTGAAGAGTGGGGTATGTGCTCCCTAAATCTGTTTTCACCCTTGATGCCTGGCACTGAGTAGATGCTGAAGAATTGTGTGAGGAAACAAACCTGGAGAATTCTTAAGTCTGAGGGGAGACCCAGAAAGTACAGAATGGGCTGGCTGGGTCTCTTTCCTCCTGCCAAGGGATGAAGCAGGTGCTGAGGACAACAGGCCCAACGAAAGAGGAAACTCAGAAGAAATCCCAAGGAGAGGGGGAAAGAGCAGGAAGTTTGCTCCTGGGACCTCGTCCCACCCCAGCCCCGCCCCCAACCGCCCCCCAGGCCCACCTAGCCCCGCCCTCAACCGCCCCCCAGGCCCACCTAGCCCTCATACTCTCTGTGAAGCCTCTTCCTCCTTCGGGGGCCAACCCTCAGGCAAACCACCTCAAAGACACCCTCCCACCCAGGCGCCTTGGACCCCAACCCCCCTCTGAGCAGCAGTTACCCCCTTTCAGGCTTCCCAGTCCAGGAGGAGAGCGCCCTGGAGATCGTCCCCACCATATCAGGCCCCAGCTGGGAGGAGGTGGCCCGTAAATGGTTCAGGACAAGAAGGAAAACAAAAGTGTCAACAAAAGTTAAGAGGGCGAGTGCCTCGGCCCTTGGTATTCGCCTCCCGTCTGGAGCTCAGTCCTGGTACCAATCCGAGTCCTGCCCCCTAGGAGCTGTGGGATTCCCACGAGTCACCCCACTCCTCAGAGACTCAGGTCCCCGCTCTGCCTGCAATCACAGGGAGGGAGTCGGGGCGCTTCTGGCAGGGCCGGCCCCATCCTAGGCACTTAATAACAGTCCCTAGTGTCATTATTATTAGTTAGGAAGGCAAGGAAAGGTTACAGAACCGGTGATTAGGACACTGGATGTCAGCTCTCGGAACGCCTTTAGACCTCAGCGGTTTGCGAGGGGCACGCCTCCAAGCCTCCTCTATCAGAGGAGACCAAAATTCACCATGTTTTGGTTTCTCCCGTCAGACAAACGGGGAGACCGGCCCTTCCCCGAGTGTTCTCTGAATCTCCTCAGCCCAAAAGTCAAGGAGTCAGGCCCAACATACTCGGCGGCTGAGGGTACCTCGAAATCTCTTTCTCCTGAGGAGTCCCCAAAGGTCAAGCCGGCGGCCCCACTAGTCTCTTGCAAAAACCTTGCGTCCCGCGGGTCACCCGGGGGCGGTAGGTATGAAAGGAGGTGCCGCGTGGCCGGGAGTGGGAGCCGCGCTCACCTGCCGCAGGTGAGGCCCAGCCGTGCGGAAGGGGGAGGAGCCGTAGCAGCAGCACGCAGGTGAGCCGACCCCCGGCTCCCAGGAACTAGGCCGAGGGCGGCCGCGGGCTCGAACGTGGCGGCTGCGAGGCGACCCATGTCGCAGACAGCGGCCTCGGTGGCTCCGAGTCCCGCGCGGCGCCGCGGCCACAGGAGAACATTCGAGGCAGCGGCGGCGTTGGAGGCCCGGGGTCCGTTCGGTATTTGAATAGCACAAAGGAACCGCCTTGATCTGATTGGCCAGTCTAGTGGCCCCGGGGCGGGTAGCGTCTGTCACTCGGGAGGTTTGGAGCACTCTTATTGGCTCATCCTGTGTGGGGCGGGGCCCGGACGCCCGGCTAAATAGCTGGGGCCGGGGCCGGCCGAGGCTCATTGCTTTGGCGCCGTCTGGGGAGCACGAGCCCGCGGGTGGCGCGCAGCGCATGGTGGCGGCTCCTCTCGGAGCGCAGCTGACCCGCTGACCCGGACTCCGTTTCCCCTGACCAGCACGTCCCGGAGGCCGGCTGGAGGCCGAAACAGCAGCAGCATTAGCAGCAGCAGCGGTCGCGGCTGCTCCGCCGCAGCCGTCTCCGCGGGAGCATGGAGTGCGCCCTGGACGCCCAGAGCCTGATCAGCATCTCCCTGCGCAAGATCCACAGCTCCCGGACCCAGCGCGGCGGCATCAAGCTGCACAAGAACCTCCTGGTGTCCTACGTGCTCCGCAACGCGCGCCAGCTCTACCTGAGCGAGCGCTACGCCGAGCTCTACCGGCGCCAGCAGCAGCAGCAACAGCAGCAGCCGCCCCACCACCAGCACCAGCACCTCGCGTACGCGGCGCCGGGCATGCCGGCCAGCGCGGCCGACTTCGGCCCGCTCCAACTTGGCGGCGGCGGGGACGCGGAGGCGCGCGAACCTGTCGCCCGGCACCAGCTGCACCAGCTCCACCAGCTCCACCAGCTGCACCTCCAGCAGCAGCTGCACCAGCACCAGCACCCTGCGCCCAGGGGCTGCGCGGCGGCGGCGGCCGGGGCGCCCGCGGGCGGCGCGGGGGCGCTCTCGGAGCTGCCCGGGTGCGCCGCGCTCCAGCCGCCGCACGGCGCGCCCCACCGCGGGCAGCCCTTGGAGCCGCTGCAGCCGGGTCCTGCGCCGCTGCCGCCGCCCGCGCCCGCCGCGCTCTGCCCGCGGGACCCTCGCGCCTCGGCCGCCTGTTCCGCGCCCTCCGCGCCCCCAGGGGCCGCCCCTCAGGCGGCTACCGCCGCCTCCCCGCCCGCCTCCCCGGCCCCCGCCTCCTCCCCCGGCTTCTACCGGGGCGCGTACCCGGCCCCCTCGGACTTCGGCGTGCACTGCAGCAGCCAGACCACCGTGCTGGACCTGGACACTCACGTGGTGACCACGGTGGAGAACGGCTACTTGCACCAGGACTGCTGCGCCTCCGCCCACTGCCCCTGCTGTGGCCAGGGCGCCCCGGGACCCGGCCTGGCGTCCGCCGCCGGCTGCAAGCGCAAGTATTACCCAGGCCAGGAGGAGGAGGACAACGACGACGAGGACGCGGGCGACCTGGGGGCCGAGCCCCCCGGGGGCGTCCCGTTCGCCCCCTGCAAGCGCGCCCGCTTCGAGGACTTCTGCCCGGACTCGTCCCCGGACGCGTCCAACATCTCAAACTTGATCTCCATCTTTGGCTCGGGCTTCTCCGGGCTAGTGAGCCGACAGCCGGACTCCTCGGAGCAGCCGCCGCCGCTCAACGGGCAGCTGTGCGCCAAGCAGGCGCTCGCCAGCCTCGGCGCCTGGACTCGAGCCATTGTCGCCTTCTAGGGACCCCTGAGGGCACGGGGACCCGGGGCCCCGCGGGGCTGGGGCCAGACAAAGACTCGGCCAAGGGGCGAGAGGAGAGAACGAACGGGCACCCGGCCACTCGGGGCTGAGCTGGGGGCGAGCAGAGGGAGATGGCTGATGTTTTATAAATTGTAAAATAAAAGAAAAAGAAATCTAAGATCTTGGACTTTATTTTTGCAGAGAGAAAAAGCGCCTATTTAAGTATGCTTTGTGTTTCTCCTACTCTTTTTTTTTTTCTTTTTATTGTAGTGATTGCAGTGGTGTTTAGAGAGGAGCCAGCCACGTGAGGAAGGGCTGCTGCCCGGCGGAGGTGCCGGGCAGCCGGGGGCGAGGCAGGGCGCCCGGACCGCCGGGGCGCGCTGGGGGCGCAGCGCAGGAGGGCGCGGGGCCCGGGGCTCCGATTCCAATCAGTTGTCAGACCTAGGAAGCCCGGCGCTCCGTTCTCCCGAGTTCCTCCGTGGGGTGAGGAATGGGTCTTGTGAAATCCTGAGCAAAAACAAAGGCAAACTCTATCTCCGAAAGGGACGTTTGGGTCACATTTCCTCTCTGGGGGCGGCCTCCAAAGTTCTCAAAATGAGAAGGCAGAAATGAAAACACTTCAACTTTTTTTTTCTTTTCTTCGCGGGGCGGGTGTCTTGAACCCCTCCTCTCCCCGCCCCTCTGGCTCTGTTCTCCTCCCCTCCTCCACCCGTCTTCCAGACTCGGGGGTGGCGCCCGACACCCCGACACTCTCGGACACTGTTTGGGGAAGGGGTGGGGGGCGGGCACAGCCGACTACATTTCCCATCATGCCCAGCACTGCGGTCCTCACTAAACAAAAAAGGAAGTCGATTCCTTCACCTGGATCTCCGGCGGCCCCGAGGGAGGGAGGGGCCGGGACCGCCGACTGCGTTGGAGACTTTTCACTAAGTTCCTGGTCAGATGTGGTGTTTGTGTGTGTGCTTCTAAGTTGCACTGTCCTGGTTCAGCCTTCGGTTGCATTTCATGAAACCAGCATTGTTCGAGCCTGTGACAACCCCGTCCTGTGTCTTCAGCTCGATAGATCTTGTTTAATTTAAAGCCTTTTGTTGTAAAAAGGTGGGGTTGGTCTGCAGCCCCTCTGGTTCTCTATCATCAGCACCATGTGGACTCCAAAACAAGTTGCCAACCCTTCCTTTCTTGGCCCTTCTCCCTCATTCCCCTGTATTTTTGTGCATACTGAATTGTATATCACCGGGTAAAACTGTTCAGATTTGTTTAAATTTATAATCTTAATAAAAAGTCGATTATAGAGGATGGCGGTGCCTTGTTTTCAGGTCAACCTGGAGGTGGAGGGGAGGATAGAGGGTGGTGAGGAGAGACCCCTACCCTCCGGTAAAACCCAGCTCTCCTGGGCCTGGGACGGCAGGATCTGCCCACAACCGCAGGGCCGGGGGTGGGAGCGGAATGGGGGTGTGGTGCTGGTTGCTGGGGAAGGAGCCGGCTCTGCGCGCTTCCCGGGCCCCCCTCCCTAGAGGCGCCTGCCCCCCACGGGAACCGGCCGCCCCCAGGGTCTCCATCAGGAAGCCGAGCGAGCCTCCAGCACATTTCCTGACCTGCCAGGGGCGCAGGGCCTGGTCGGCCTCACGTCTGAGCTCTCTTCGGCTGGGGAGAGCAGCCGGGGGGCTTGCGGGCCACCCACACTCCCCGCCCTGCGCCTCTGCCCGCACGTCCGCACATCTTGGGCTGCAACTTGGGGAAGTTTTTTCCTTTTCCTTTTCTTTTTTTTAAGTTGAGTTTGTTATCACTGCTCGGTGCCACTTGGTGGTGTGCTGGCGGCGTCTCCCTCCCTCCTCGCGCCCCTCCCTTCTCCCTCTCCCCTCCCTCCCGCCCGCCTCTCTTCCCTCCCCAGTGTATGGAGGCAGGAAGGCTCCAGGCGCGCTCTCCCCGCTGACCACCTACGGAATGACCTCAGAGTGGGAGAATGTGCCAAGGCCCCGAGGAAGCTCGCGTCCTCCCCCCTGGAACCAAATTCACATCTGGAGCCGCGCCTCGGGCTCGGGGGCGCGCGGGTTGGTTCCAGCGTAAGAGGGGATAGGAAGGATTGAAGGGGGGGGAAAGAAAGAGAAAAAAAAGAAAGAAAAACAGCAAAGTGGCAGCTTGCTATTCGATAGTGCCTCTCTCTCTCTCCCTCTCTCTCTCCCTCCCTCTCTCTCTCCCCGCCCCCCCCCTCCCCGTCCCTGGCGGTCTCCTCAGTGCCCTCTCGCTCTCTTTCTCGCCCCTGCGCTCCCTGAGCTTTGCTGCACGAGCCACCCCGCAGGACGACTCACGTCCCCGACCCCAGCCTTCACGCCTCCCGCAGCGAGAGGAGGGGCTGCCGCCGAGAGGCCCCGCACCCCAGTCTCCGAGAGGCGGACGCAAGCCAGTCCCAGGAACCCGCTGGGCTCTGGGTCCCGGTGTCGCGCGAGGCGAAGTTCTCAGGGACACTCCAGAGCCCAGGGGGCCGCGAAGGGCCCGCGATGGGGATGGAGGAAGAGGGAGACTATGCAGGCGTGAGTTACGGGGAGGAAAGGCACCTTCACCCCCCAGGGCTGTTTCCTCGGCCTCCCACGGGAAGAGTCTGGAGCTGCTGAGGAAGGGTAACGGCGTGTCGCCCTCCTCCCCATCCTGCCCCCCACCCCAAGTCCGAGGAAGAGCTGTTTGATGCGCGGTTTTGATTCAATCCACCAAGCCAGTTGCCAGAGCTCCCCCTAGCGCTCTTCCAGGGTGCGGCAGCGGCTGGGAGTGGGCGAGGCACAGCCGGGGGCGGCGGGGCTGCTGGGGGCTGCTGGGCGCCCACCTGGGGCACAGCGCTGCGTCGGGATCTAGCCCTGGCTGGAGCGGGAACCGGGGGCTGCGTGCATCCCCACTCCAGGCCCTTGGGGAGGAGGGGGCACGTGGTCGGCCGCCTTTGTTGGGAGGGCGGACCTGGGCCTAGGAAGGGACCAGCCGAGGGGCTTGGGAACTCCCACCTGTCCTTAGGGCAAAGGAGTGTGGGTGGTGGCCTACGAAATAAGAGCTCTAAACTCAACAGGACCCCGGACCGGGGTTCTCCTCTCCTCTGCCAGGTTTTCTGAGCTTCAGCTGCGCTAAGAGACCTCAGGCACACTGGGATCTAGTGAAACCGTGGGAAGGGGAAGGAGGGCGCGGGAAGCACCTGGAAGAGAGGTGCCCTTCCACCCAATTATCTTTTCAGGGCCCAGGGACCTTGGGTAGCCACACAAAGGGTTAATGCCCTGAGCACAATGCACAGTGACCCAAAAGACCACCCCCTGGCCACCGACCTCTCACACTAAGACATTCCACACAAAGTCGTAACACAAGCAGTGCTGATGTTACAGTACACACCACACTGAGGGCCGCACCTGGCCACACGCACTGTCCCCAACATGAGACGCTCTAAGGAGCATCCTCACTCCACTCAAGGCCACGCCCCCTCCCCGGAGGTTGGCACAGCTCACAGCGTGCTCTCCCAGAACATCCTGAGAGAATAATACTCCCCAGCTGAGCGCAACTGAAAGGCTGAGGGGAGGGGGGGCGCGGGGGTGTGGGGAGGATGCGGGCCATGAGGGTCTTGGGAAAGGGGGAAGGGGACAGGCCAGCAGGCAAACCAGGAGTCCAGAGACCCAGATCCCAGATCCACAGACAAGCCCTGCTCTTTCCAGGAAAAAGACCAAGCCAGACCCCACAAAAGCCCCCAGGCAGGACTTAGTGTGGGGGGCTACTTGAGGAAGCAGGGAGATTGGAAGAGACTGGGGGACTTAGGGAGTGATGAGACGGAGCTTTCAGAGAACAGCAGTTCTGGAAGCGAGAGCTCCAGCAAGCCCCCCAAGTTAACCAGCGCACGCGCGCACGCACACACACACATACTTCCCTCAGCTCCTAGAACACCACAGGTCCTGCTGTCCTTGATACGTGGTGTAAAGCAGAACCAGGCTCCAAGCTGTGCTCCCAGCAATGTGGAGCCGCGGGGATAAGAGCTGAGAGCCTGGGAGAGCTGCAGGCTGCCCTCCAGAGAAGCCAGGGGCTGGGGATGCCCTGGGCTCCCAGGAGGGTCACTGTGTAGCATACTGAGATCTGAGTGCTACTCTCCTATGTGTGTGTGTGTGTCCGTGGGTGTCGCTCTGGTGTGGGGCATGTCTTTCTGCATCTCCATGCACGGGGCACACATTTGCAGGGTGCCCACTTAGTGCCTGGCCAGTGCAAAGCATTGAGCTGAGTACTGAGAGAAAGAAGAGCAGATAAGAGGACAGCAAATCCCTCTGTATGTATTCACTCAGCTAATTTTCCCAGCTACTCTCAGAGATAGATACCATGAGCATCCTAGTTTTAGAAATGAGAAATCTTGGCAGAAGTCACATGACAAAGAAGTAGCCAGTCTTTCTGTTGGAGTTCACAGTCTCGTGGAGAAGAATGTATAACATATTACAATGCGAGCTGTCAAATGACCCTGATGTTGTCTAAACAGTAACATTGTTAAGTTCCAGCTGAACCCGAACTAGCAGGGTGGAGGGATGGAGAGACACACAGGACAGCGGTGTCTGTATCCCACCCCACTCAGGGCAGGGACTGACCTCTTCCTGGAATTTGTCACGATCTTTATGGTAGGGAACAATGACTTGAATGGAACCAACTTGGGCAAAAGGTGGCATTTCTTGGTTCATGGCACTGAACTGTACAGTGGGCAGGGGTGCAGCTGGCTTCAGGTACAGTTGGATCCAGGGGCAAATCTCCAGATGCTCTCTCTGCCTCCTGTGACTTTCTTCTCTGCATTGAGCACGCCACTCTCCTACTGCAGATCCACTTCTCATGACAGCTGTAAGAAGCAGCTCCTGGACTCCCATCCCATGGCTTTTCCACCCAAGAAGGACTGTCCTCTTCTCCTGTTTCCAACTCAGAAGATCTCAGGGAAGGACCCTGTCCTGTCCCAAACCTGCAGCCAGGGTTGGACGGGGCTTGGTCGTGCCCACTGGAAGCTCATGGGCAGAGAAGGGACGCTCTTCTCAGAAAAGGGTGGTACAGGTGACAGACCAAAGATGTCCTCCAGAGAGAGGGGCTGCAGGCCAAGCAAAAGGCGGCATTTTCACGTGGGACATGGGGAAACCCAGGACACAGGCATGGTTGCTTCAGGGCCTGGGTGATTAAGTACAGCCAACACAGCTCTGGAAAAGAAACATTCCCTTGCTCCTTACCAGGATAATGAGGCTCCAGGGCCATCTGATGCCTCCCAGCGTTGCCACTCAGGAATCACCAGGGGAGGGGAAGCTGCAGGCCCCAGGACAGGGGCAGCAACAGAAGCCACCCTCGAGGAACCCACAAGGAGGCCAAAATGGAGGAACTTAGCTGGAGCTCATATGTGGCTCCCCCAGGCACTCCCAGACCTAACTGAAAAGGCTGTGAGGGGAGGCCAAGGTGCTGGCCGGAGGGATGGAGAGGGACATGCTGAAATTAACATGCCCACCTGTACACCCCCAGCTGGCAGGACCTAGGGACCTCTGGGGTACAGGTAACATTATCGATTCACATGTGCAGATAAAACAGACGGAATAGAAGCTGGAAAACGTTGAAACGGTTGAAAGGTGGAGGGAATATAGATGACCTTTGTTTTATCATATGCACGTTTCTACGTTTTCCAAGTTTTCTACAATGATCATGTCTCACTTTTATATTTAGAAGAAAAAATTAACACTATATTTTTCAGAGAAAACTGTGATGTGACAGGTGCTATCATCGATGTAGCCTGCTACAGAGCAGAGAGAGGGGAGCAGTGATATGCACCCTGTCTGGGGCAGGCTCAACCCCTGAGAACAGAGCACTCAACCAAAAAGCCGTGGCTCACCAGGAGTCAGCCTCCTGCCCTCTGTCTCTGTTAAGAGGCTGTGAGACAAAAGGACAAACATGGAGGACACACCCTGGAGGGCGCTTTGCTTGTTCTCACCTCTGACCCCTGTCTCAGCCCCGCCCAGTCCTTCCCATCAATCATCACAGAATGTTTTGCTCAGAGTTGCTAGATTACCTGGCCAGGTGGGTAGTAAGAGGCAAAAGTGCTTGGGAAATGTCTTTAGCAACTTAAGCTGAAACTAAAGACGAAGTGGCAAAGCTCGGCAGAAAGGGCTCTGGACCAGGAGTCTGGAGACCCAGGGGCAGGTTCTGGCTCTGGGTCACAGGCTCGCCTTGGGACCTGGGATGAGTTGCTTTCCTAGCAGGCCCAGGTTCCCTCATCTGAGGAGATAGAGCAGGAGGAAAGAAGTAAGGTCCTAACCCAGTCTTGATGCTCCAAAAGTAGAAAAAGGAACCACTGCTTCCAGCCTTCTGATGATCTGAGGCTTGTGTCTAATCAGTTAGGAAACTGCAGGTGGCAATAACAGACTCCACACCCACCCATGAGCATGGTCATCTGCCTGTGTCACTGACTCATTCAAGAAATGCATCCATTCACCCATTCATTCAAATATATATTGAGTACCTATATATGCCAGGCACTGTGCTAGGCACCAAGGACGCAGCATGAACAAGACAGACAAGGGCCCTGCCCTTATGGAGCTTACATTCTAGCAGAGAGACAGACAACAAGCAAGTGAACCACTGAACAGTGAGATAAGTGTGGTGGGAAAATAAAACAGGGCTAGAGAAGACCGATGAGGAGCTGGTGGTACCATTTTTAACTTTGATGATCAGAGGAGGCGATATATGAGCTGAGATCTAAATAGGTCAGTTGTATTAGTCAGTGTAGGATAAGCTCTGCTGCGGTAACAAATTCATCCCCAAATCTCAGCAGTTTAACACAACAAAGATTAATTTCTTGACCATGCAAAGTCCAACTAAATCGGACGACTCTCCCAGGATGCTTTCCCCCATGCAGTGACTCAGCGATTCAGGAGTTACAGTTATTCTGCGATGGAAGCGATTCGCCTCACTTATACTCACAGTGCATTGGCTGAATTAGTCCCATGACCCCGCCTAACTGCAAGGGGCCTGGAAGGCGCAGTGCCCCTGGCAGTCTGGGAAGCAGATGGGTGGGCCCTAGAAATCTCTACCGTACTAGCTGGAAGAACAATGATGGAAGAGCGTTCCAGGCAGAAGGAACAGGAAGTGCAAAGAGTAAACACAGGAACTCATTGGCCTGTTGGAACAGGAAGAAGGCTCCCAAGAGGGAGAGGGCAATGGGGAGAGTGGCAGGAGATGGGACCAAAAAGGAAACAGGGCTTCCCTGGTGGCGCAGTGGTTGAGAGTCCGCCTGCCGATGCAGGGGACACGGGTTCGTGCCCCGGTCCGGGAAGATCCCACATGCCGCGGAGCGGCTGGGCCCGTGAGCCATGGCCGCTGAGCCTGCGCGTCCGGAGCCTGTGCTCCGCAACGGGAGAGGCCACAACAGTGAGAGGCCCGCGTACCGCAAAAAAAAAAAAAAAAAGAAGGCAGGGACGGGAGGATTCAGGATCGGGAGGATTCAGGATTCAGTTACTACCCATGAAGGGACTTCACGAAGTGCCCGGCACACAGCAAGCACTCAGGAAATGGTAGTGATTCTTGGTGTTACAGGAACTTCCTTCTTTCCCCCAGGTCAGTGGGGTGGCGGCGGGGGTGACTGGTGGGGGCAGAGGGAGGGAATAAACCAGTGTAACAACAGTCTGGAGCAGCTGCCCCAACCAGTTTCGGCTGAGGCTCCAGGCCAAGCCGAGCTTTGTCCCTCCTTCCAATGGACTGAGCCCCAAGGCCACACCCATCCAAGGGACCCTCAGCAAAGAGGGAGGGTGAGCGGGTGGACCTAGGGCTGTATATGGGTTCCTTGTGCAACATCCCCTCCCTGGAAGTTGTTAATATCAGATGAGTGAGTGTGGACCAGCATGCAGAGGCCAGGCGCCAGAGGGCTTCCCAGGGTCACCTCCCCACGGGGCGCCTGTCCGAAGCCAGGGCTTTGTCCTTCCAAACTCCAGAGCCACACAGACCTGATTACAAACCGAGGGCTGCCACTTTCCGGGCAACACTAGGCACTTCACGTCCCCTTTCCAAGCCTCCAAACCCTATTGTGCACGATGAGGATGCTTGTGAGTACCCGCCTGTGCAGCGAGCCTTCTCCAGCACCGCGCCTGGCACACAGTAGGTGCACAATAAACGAGCTGCGATGTCATCACTGGTCAGCTCTGCTCGGGTGATACATTTTCCCTGCAAAATGCAGGACAGTTATTCTACTGACTCTCTCCTGTTGAACAAAACTGATGACCTAAGAAGTGAGAAGACGCACCTTTTCCCAGAGGGACCCTATCAAGTTCTTTTAACTCTGGGGCTGGAGAAGGAGAGCAGAAGTGTCCTGTAAACTCTGTTGGATTTTTTGTGTCTTTCCATAAATTCGCGATCGTGTTTTCAAGGTTAATCTCCAGCAAGGTGTCTGGGTATCTTCAAGGCCTGGCTATGCCTCACAGTCAACGTTTACCCCGTGCGTGTTTGACAATTTCATTCAGGACACAGGCTTGGCGATGGAATGAACGAAGTGATGGACGCACGCATGAATGAATGGACCATTTGTCCTGTCCAAGGAGTGGGTTAAAGGAGAAACAGTGGGGGAGAGGTGATTCGCCTCCCCTCCCCCAATCAGCCCCTTCCCCACCCCCAGCCCCCTGGGTCTCTAACTCCTTTCCAAGCCCCGCTCTGCCCCCCAATCCAGTCACTTTCTGACATTTGTTGAACACTCCTACACACCTTCCTCACTTTCCTTGCCTAGCTCCCAGCCACCGTCCAAGCCACACACACACATACATCCCCCACCCCGGGGTGGGACGTGAGGGTCTCCTTTGACACCCACATCAGCCAGGCTGAGGAACGCTGGAAGGCTGAGGAATAAAGCTACCCTTTGTTGGGACAAAGAACCGGAGGTCTAACACAGATAACGGACCTGGCCGAGAACAGAACAGGTCCATGTGTGTGGGGGGGTGGGGGGGCAGTCAGATCTCTGAGTGACCCACAGACACTTTGGATGGGCAGACAGTTCCAAAACTCCTTAAGCCAGGAAAGGAATCCAGGTCTCCAGATTCCCAGGCCTGGATCCTCACCTCGGCAGGTCCCGCATTATTCACAGGTCAGAAACTCAACCCAAGCTGGCTTAAGCGAAGAAGAGTTTAATTGGCTCTGGAACTGGGAAGTCCATGGTGTTTTAGCTCCAGGCACAGCTGGACCCAGAGGCTCACATGATGTCCACAGGGCTCGCTCACTGTCTCTTGGCATTTCCTATCTCTCCTTGGCCTCCTCTTAGGTTTTCTCTGGGGCGTGAGCAAGGTGGCCACCAGCCAGGGCCAGCTTCATGGGCACACGGCCAGTACCCAGGGCCACGCGTTCAAAAGACTCCATGCCTGGGGTTTAACGCTCTGCTGTCTTAATGGGGCTTAACATTTATGCCGTCTTGAAATCCATAATCGTTTTGACTTTGAATCTGTGTTTTGGAAGTGAAGTCTGATGGGACAATGGCGCATGCACCGCGGGCTTAGACTTTCAACTCACATGCCATCCTGCCTCCCTGCCTCCCTGGGACAGGTCCTCTGTCCCCCACTCTGACACCGAGGCCTGCCTGGCATCCCCCCTCCGCGTGACCACTGCTGCCCTCTACCCTGGGCACAGGCTTAGGGAGGGTTGGGGTCAGGCTACATGCCCAGCAGCATTGCAGGGCGTGGTGGCCGCCCTCGTTGCCCTGGGTTGGCCAACCAGAGACCATGTGCAGGAGGGGGCGAGCCTCTTACCTACCCTCTCTCTGGGTACTGAGATCCTTGGGAGTTACCCCTCTGTTGGAGGTTGAAGCGGGGCTTGTGGGAAGGGGAGGTGCCTAGGTCCCAGCCCGGCGCCAGGACTCAGGACATCAGTCTGGTGGTTGGTGGAAGGGGTAATTCAGCAACTGTCAGGCCCAAGGGCGGGAGGGAACATGCACGTGGGCATGCACGGCAGGGTGGAGGGGTGCCTGGGAGGTTCTGGAATATCCCCTCAGCCAGCTGCTCCTCCTATAACCTTCCTGAGTCTTGTTTCTACTTGTCTTTTCCGACCAGCTCAAGGCACCCTCAGGGGCAAGCCACAAAATACAAATCGTGTAATTCGTGTTACACGAATTAAATACTCTAATATTTGCATTTTAAACTATGCTATTGCACAGTATAGAGATGAATGGTAAAATTCATGTTAATCAGTTAAAATGTTTATTTTTCCTTACTTAGAATGACATTAAACAGCAGACAAAAAACACCATGACAAGTTGAGAGCCTGCGGAAGGAAGGAAACGCGTTCTAGGCACCATTAGTGGCACTTTTTCCTGCTTTTTGAGCAGGGGGCCCTGCATTTCCATTTTGCACTGGGCCCACAATTACACAGCTGGCCCTGCCACTAGCATCCCCAGGATAACATTTTCCCAGCTTAGCAACCCTGGCAGAAGGGGCATCTTCCCATAGCTCCAACAGGAAATATCAGGGATGCCACTCATTGGCACAGCTTGGGTCATGTGCTCATCCCTGAACTAGTCTTAGCAGATTGGGAGGCAGGAGCCCTCTGATTGGCCAGGTCTGGTCATGTGTCATCCCTAAGACTAGGGGATTGGTCAGCCCACTTCAGCCCCTCTTGATGGGTTCTCCATTGGGAAGAGGGATTCTATTCCCAGAGGAATGAGGGCTGCACAGCCACCAACCCCTGATATCCTTCCTTTACACACCCCTCATGCTTAGTGTGAAAAACAAAAGTATCAGCTGGGCAGAGAGCAATTTAGTTCTATTCTCCTGGCTCGTACCTCCCCAGTCTCCTTTGCGGGGCCCTCCTCCCCTTCCTCTAAATGCAGGGAGACTCTGGGCTCAGACCTTGGTCCCCTTCTCCCTTCCCGTCACCTCCTCCCAGCAAAACTCATGCAGACCCATCATCTTGCTGACAACTGCATCTCCATCTGGGACCTCTACGCTGAATGTAGTTCAGGTCAGGCCTGCATGACCTGTCCTCTTGGGGTACCAGCATCTCAGAGCTCACCTGTCTGAACCCAAACCCCCTGAGAACCACCCCTAACCCCTGCTTCCTCCCCACCCCCAGTTTTTCCCATTCCATCAGTGACACCATCATCCAGTAAGCTGTGCAGACCCAAAACCTCAGAACATCTGGGCTCCTTCTTTTCTCAGAGACCCAAATCCAGTCCATCAGCAAATCCTGGCAGCTCCCCCTCAGAAGAGATTCACAGCCCACCCTCTTCTCACCACAATTGGTTTTGCTCTCCTGGTCCAGACACACCGTCGTTCACCTGGATCACTGCACTAACCTGCTAACTGGGCTTCCTAGTTTTTGTTTCTATTATTTATTTTTATTTATTTATTTTCGCTGTGCCAGGTCTTCGTTGCAGCACACAGGATCTTCGTTGTGGCAGGCAGGATCTAGTTCCCTGACCAGGGATCGAACCTGCGCCCCCTGCATTGGGAGCGTGGAGGCTTACCCACTGGACCAGCAGGGAAGTCCCCAGGCTTCCTACTGTTGCTCTCACTCTCCTACCATCCACTCGCCTTCTCCCCATCCTCTGACATTTGAAAATGTTTATGGCAGGTCATAGCCCACCCCAACTCAAAGCTTCCCAGTAGTGGGACTTCCCTGGCGGTCCAGTGGTTAAGACCACGCTTCCACTGCGGGGGGGCACGGGTTCGCTCCCTGGTCGGGGAACTAAGATCCTGCACGTCGTGTGGTGTGGCCAAAAAAAACAAAAACAAAACTTCCCAGTACTGTAAATGTTTAAAACCAGTTGGGGCGGGGGGCAGAGTTCATCCGTAGAACTTGCCGATCCCTGTGGTACAAATACTCCCCACCTTGGCGATTCCAAGCTACCAATGTGATATCACCGAGCACAGAGTGGGAAAGAGACGTGCACAGCCAGCTCTCGCAAGGATGCTGGCAGGACTCCAGCACACCACGGCTGCTGGCCTGCTCGGAACAAAGTACAGTCCTTCTACGGCCCACACGGCTCTGCACCACCCAGCCTGGTTGCCTTTCCACTCATCTCCCGCCTCCCCATCACTCAGTGCCCTCCAGCCTCCGCCTTGTCCTCCTACCTGCCAAGGCTGTGCCCACCTCAGGGGCTTAGCATGTGCTATTCCCTCTGCGGGCATGTTCTCACAGCTCTTTCTGTGGCTGACCCTTGCTCACATGTCGCCCTGACTACCTCTCTAAGATAATACCCCTCTATCGCATTCTCCCTTATTGTTTTCATAGCCTTTATCACTGCCTGATGTCTCACTCTAGGTTTATTTGTCCATTTGTCCCTCTTCCTCACTACACTGTAAACACAGGGCAGGAAGTCATCACCCTACTGCTCTGCCCCCAGCTCCTGGACACAGTAGGTGCTCAATAAACTTCTTTTTTTTTTTTTTTTTTTGCGGTACGCGGGCCTCTCACTGCTGCGGCCCCTCCCGCTGCGGAGCACAGGTTCCGGACGCGCAGGCTCAGCGGCCATGGCTCACGGGACCAGCCGCTCCGCGGCATGTGGGATCTTCCCGGACCGGGGCACGAACCCGTGTCCCCTGCATCGGCAGGCGGACTCCCAACCACGGCGCCACCAGGGAAGCCCCTCTTTTTTTTTTTTAAAATTGTTTTATTTATTTGTTTTTGGTTGCGTTGGGTCTTTGTTGCTGTGCACAGGCTTTCTCTAGTTGCGGCGAGCGGGGGCTATTCTTTGTTGTGGTGTGCAGGCTTCTCATTGGGGTGGCTTCTCTTGTTGCGGAGCACCGGCTCCAGGCTCCAGGCTTCAGGAGTTGTGGCTCGCGGTCTCAGTGGTTGTGGCTCGCGGGCTCTGGAGCGCAGGCTCAGTAGTTGTGGCACACGGGCTTAGTTGCTCCGTGGCATGTGGGATCTTCCCGGACCAGGGCTCGAACCCGTGTTCCCTGCATTGGCAAGCCGATTCCCAACCACTGCGCCATCAGGGAAGCCCCACTCCATAAACTTCTGTTGGCTGAATGGACCCACTTCCTCTGGGTCAGGGAGGTGCTGGAAAGATGGTATGAATAAGTGCTGGCCCCCATCAATGAAGCAGAGGAGACCCGAGGGGGAGGCCTCAGATGCGGAAAGGAGGCCAGTAAGGGGGCTCACCTGTTTCAGGGAGGGCCCTGAGTGCCTGGATGAACACTTGGACCTTCCCCTCCTATGTCAGGGGGCATCTGTACGTTATCCAAAGCAGGACCACTCCCGCTCCATCCCTCTCCTTGCTGCCCTGCCTCTCCACCCTTGGGGATCTCCCACAGACCCAGCCTACCCAGGTTCACATGGTCTATCCTGCTCCCATCAAGAGTGCTGCCCTGCTGTTCTCTGAATGAACCACAGAACCATGACTCCTCAGATCTCGGGACCCTGGTAACTTGTCCTGCCAGCCTGACCCTCCATGGGGCCGCAGAGCTTCTTCACTGGACCCAGGGGAAGGACAACTTGGCACCCAAGGCTCCCGTCCAGCACATGCAGTCCAGCTTTTTCTGGAACAACTCCAGGGACGGGGCGTTTTATTCATTCATTCGCTCAACAAGGAATTACTGGGCACCTACATACTCTGGGGCAGCCACTGTTGCAGGCACTGGAGATTCGGCGGTGACCACCATGAACCTGCTCCCTGCCCTCAGGAAGCTCACAATCTACTGAGAGAGAAAATGAGAACCAGGCAAACAAGTCCACAGACAAAATTTCAGATCGTGACGAGTGTCATGAAGGCAATTAGAACAGAGGACCTACGTCAGGACGGAGAACAGCTGGCGTGGCTGAGGCTCCCTCTGCAACTCAGAGAAAACAGGGAGGGCCCCTGGGAGGTGGCAGCATCTGAGCTGAGCCCTAAACAACCAGACAGAGCCACTGCTCAACCTGGGGCCCAGGCAGTCCAAGCAGAGGGAACAGCAGCTTCCCAGGAGAGGGAACTCCTAGGGCAGGAGTGAGCTTGGCACCTTAGACAGCCAGGGAGGGAGCGCAGGAAGTGGGAGGAGAGTGGAAAGGGTCACAGGGGTCAGATCATACAGTGGGCTTTTCTGTTGGCAGTGAGAAGCCACTGGTGGAATATGATGGGACTCCCCTTTGATTGGCTCAGCGTGGAAGCTGGGCTCAGGGGGTAGAGTGGAGTCAGGAAACCAGAGAGGAGGCTGCCTCAGGGGTCTGATGAGAGCTGACAGGGGCTGAGACCAAGGTGGCTGCAGGGCAGTCCAGGGAGAAGTGGACAGATTCAGGTAATACATTGGATGGACCCAGTTAGACCTGCTCATGGGCTGGATTCGGGGAATGGAAGAAAGACAGGCTAATGCCTGTATTGGGGGCCAGATGGGTGCTGTCCACTGAGAGGGGCTGCCTGGGCCTGGGGGCAGAACCAGGAGCCACGGGGCCATAAGCAATTTCCACTGCTGTAGAGACGTCTTCCTCCTGCCCAGCTGGAAGTGTCTCGTCCTGCTGACCAACACAGGACCCATATCAGAGAAGCCTGGTTCCGCCCTGACTCCACAGGAGGAGCTAGAAACCTTGGGCCGTCACTAAAATCCTCCAAGCCCCAGTTTCATTGTCCCTAAAATGTGAAAGTGACGCCAGTTTCCTGGCTCGCTGTGGGGACTCCACAAAGGCACGTGTAAAGCACATCTTGCAGGCTGACACATGGCTATCTGCCAGAATTGTCATTACCGGCCTTGCTATCCTGCTTCTTTGTCTTTGTGTGAACCAGCCCTGCCTCCAGAAACGGGGCTCTGGGAGAAGGTGCCTCTCAGACAGGGCCAATCCTGGAGAGATGGGCTGTGAAAAGCAGGAAGAGGAGGGCTCTCAGGTCACCTGAGGCTTCAGTTCGGGCCCCGGGGAAAGGCTAGAGGAGCATGAGCTTTGACAGGAAAGAGACCCAACGCCTCCCCTGTCCAGCCAGTGCCTTGACCCACCTGAGCCTCAGTTTCCTCCTCTGAGAAATGGGTACATAGTTGGCCCACGTTGAGGATGAGGTGAGGCATGCTTTTAGGCACTTTCACCCAGGGTCAGACATACAGGCTGACCTCAGGAGCCACCAGCTCCAGGGTCCATGAGGACACCTCCAGTGGTCAGGGTGCATGTGGCTTCTGGGGCCTGGAGCAGCAGTGGCAAATGAGGAAATGGGGGGCCAGGAACGTGGATAGAGTGGGGCGGGAGCAGCCCCTATAGGAGCTCGGTCATCCAGGAGGACTCACCAGGCCAGTGTGTTCCAGGCTGGAGGTCAGGCCTGGAGTCGGCAGCCAGCAGTGGGACAATCGCGCCCTAGCTGCACCTCAGAGCCTTTCCAGGAGTTCTCGCTGCCAGGGGCCCTGGTCCCACCCGCAGGGAAGACTCCCCACCCCCCTCCCATCCTCTACGGTGCCCATCGCCCCCCACAGGCCCTCTTGTACCATCCGGTGCAGAAGGGTCTGCTCAGGGAGCAGACCATCCTGAATGTCTGCAGGTGGAGGGCTGGGCAGTCTGGTCCACCTGCGGCCCCCCTCCCAGGGCTGGACTCTAGTTATCTGGGGATGGAGTGCCTGCACTCTGCTTGCCTTCGCGCTGTCCCTTCTGAAAAGCCCCAATCTAGTCCCAAGCAAATAAGGAGGGAAAAGGTGTGTCCACACGCAAGAGATCTGGCTAGAGGTCAGCCAAAATCCAGCTGGAGAGGGTGCCAAGTGTCCTGGAGCAGTGGCAGCGGATTGAGACCAGCCAGGGACACAGCTGGATGCCCTGTGGGAGGGGATGCACCTCCAGCTTCTTTCTACGCCTGGGGAGCCGACTTCGTGCCAGGCACTGTTGACGCCCTACCTCAGCATCCTGGCTCTGGACTGCCATCCACACGCACAAAGAAGAGAACTGAGAGGTTCAGAGAGGTGAAGACCCTTGTCCAAGGTCACACAGGCCTGCCTGGTTCCCGGGTCCTCTCCACTATCCCTTTCCCTAGAGACCTTGTGCTGGTCCCAGCTTCCCTGGTGCTGGACATGGTGGCTTCAACGGCCCCTGCTCGGTGGAGGACGGCGATTCGGCGCTCTGCCCCTTTGTTGGGACTCGGGAAACCAGCCTCTGCAGTATTGAAAGTGTGGAGAAAAATGGAACCATTCATCCCATTCGTCCCTCGGTTTATAACTATGACCACCTCCACCGCCAGTCCAGGTCACAGGCAGGAGAAAGTGCACCTCACCTCCGGGACTGGTTTCTGGACCCAACCCATGTCTGCCGGGATCCTGCAGGTGCCCACCAAGGAGCCACTGACTCACCTCAACTTTCCACATCCAAAGGTTCCGGGAGGAATCCCAGCTGCCTCGCTGGGTCCAGCCTGCAGGAGGCCTCGTCACAGGTCCCCCAGGAGCTCTACTCCCCGAAGCCTACCTGTCCTCCTCCCTCGCAGGAAGACTCTGCTAGAAGTCACCTCCCGCCTCCTGGTGTATCTAAGCAAGTCTCCCCTCCCGCTTCTCTCCCTCCTGCCTCTCTGCCAGAGGTACACCGGACTCCAATGCTCTTTAGGGGGAAATTTTTTTTAATTTTAAAAAATGATATGTGGACACTATAGAAAGATTTAAAAATCAAATGTGAAAAACAAAAAGCAAAGTTAAAACTTACCCACAATCCTTTTCTTTTCCTTTTGTGGTTCAGTAATGTTTAACATTTTCATAACCATCTTTTGGAGGCAGAAAAAGCAATACGGATTTCCCCAAAACCCTCACATCCCCACCACCCAGGGATAAGCACATTACTATCTAGAGAAACAGCCTTCTGCTCCTCCGTCCATGTAGATGGACAAACAGAGAGACGGAGCGATCAAAAATGTAGATTTTCGATTTCTTACAAAAAGGGGCTGTACTTTACCCATAGTTGTTATAGCTGCCTTCCCTGCTTCACAACTGGTCATAAGCATCTTCCAAAAGAATAAATGGGGTTTCCCTGGTGGCGCAGTGGTTAAGAATCCGCCTGCCAATGAAGGGGACACGGGTTCGAGCCCTGGTCTGGGAAGATCCCACATGCCGCGGAGCAACTAGGCCCGTGAGCCACAACTACTGAGCCTGCGCGTCTGGGGCCTGTGCTCCACAAGAGAGGCTGAGATAGTGAGAGGCCCGCGCACCGCGATGAAGAGTGGCCCCCACTTGCCACAACGAGAGATAGCCCTCGCACAGAAACAAAGATCCAATGCAGCAAAAATAAATTAATTAATTAATAAACTCCTATCCCCAAAATCTTAAAAAAAAAAAAAAAAAAAGAATAAATGGATAAGCACATCATCTGATGGCCCATTGTATGCTCGCTCCATCCGGTCTCCAACAATCCCCCACTGCTGGACACATAGGGTATGTCCAGCGTTCCGTAGGGAGAAGTCATGCTGGAACAGGCTCCAGGAGGAGCGCTGGGAAGCGGGGAGAGTTGTCTGTCTTGCCCACTGTAGCACCCCAGCACCTGGCACAGGGCTTGGAGCAGAGCGGGCTCCAGTGATGTTTGCTGGTTGAATGAACCAGCGCAAGCCAGCTTCTCCAGCACCCCCTTCCCCCGTGGCTCTGGTCCTCAGCCTGCAGCTGTACTCAGGTTCCCCAGCGCAGCCCACTGCACCTCTGCCTCGGTCCCCATGCCCTCAGAACTGCCCTCTCGGAGGTCCCCCGCACACCCAGCTCCTGTGCTGGCCAGCTGGCCTCAGAACAGCAGTGGACACGGTGAGCACCCCCTCCGCCAGAGCAGCGTCTCCCTGCCTCCAGGCTGGGTGCCCAGCCAGCCTCCTCTCCTCCCTCCCGATTCTCCTGGGCAGGGCCCCTAACTCCATCACAGCCATTCACAGATAGTCTCCTCCGGCACCCTGGGAGGGATAGCGGGGAGACCAGAGGCACATGGCAGGGAACAGTGACAGGGGGCGCTGACCGATGTGGGGAGGGCCTCAGCCCCCACCAAGGAACCCCAAGTAAAGAGAAGCTGTGTCTGCAGAGCAAGCAGCCCCCTACCACCCCATCTTCCAACTAGACGGCTGCCCCCCATTCTCCCCACCA
>NW_020837951.1:6850113-6851025 GCF_003676395.1 Aethalodelphis obliquidens
CCCCATTCTCCCCACCACCCCGTCTTCCAACTAGACGGCTGCCCCCCCATTCTCCCCAAAGGTCTTGGAGCAGCTGCACAGACACACATAGTCCCCAGACTCAGAGCACGGACAGGCGGGCAGCCACACAAGCACATCCAGGATACCTGCCCTGGTCTAGGGCGCCAGGTGAGGGCTCTCAGAGGACGGGAGGCCTCAGCTGAGCCCTGGAGAGGGGCCAGGGGCTCCCAGTGGGGAAAAGAGTTCTGGGGAAGGGGCCAAATCCTAACTATTCAGTGGCCCAGAGCGTCTGCACGGGGTGGGAAGGCCGCCTGAGGCTGGAGCATTGGCGGTGGGGGCGAGCACGGACTGTGGGGGCGGGTAGTCCTGGACATCCCTGCAGCCCGGGCTCCCCTCCCCTCCGGGGACTGGGTCTCAGCAGCCCTGCCAGCCTCCCATCAGCCAGGTCTAACATGTCCACCCAACAGAGCTCTTCAAACTCAGCGCCCCTTCCCACCCAGATGTGTTCCTTCCCTTGGGGTCATCCTAGGCACAGACGGTGTCCCCAGGGCCATCAAGAACCCCACACTCTCCCTTGGCACCAAATGCCACCCCAATCTTCCTCTTTCCAGCCCAAGGCCTCTCTCTACCCTTCACAGGTCCTTTAACATCTCCTACCTGCGCCGAGGCACCGGCACCAGGTTCCACTCAGCACCAAGAAAACTGTCCTGAGTCCAAAATCACAACTGAGCAGCCTGGCGTTCTCTGAACGTCTCTCCCTATTTCCCTCTCCATCACTCACCCCCTCTCTCTCTCCCTCTCCCTCTCCCTCTCTATCCCTCATTCCCTCTCTCTCCCTCTCCCTCTCTATCCCTGTCTCTCTCTCTCTCCCTCTCTCCCTCCCTCTCCCTCTCTCTCTCTCCCACTCTCTAC
>NW_020837951.1:6856025-6881025 GCF_003676395.1 Aethalodelphis obliquidens
CTCCCCCCCCCCCCCCCCCCCCCCCCCCCCCCCCCCCCCCCCCCCCCCCCGCCACACACAGAGGCTGGTTAAACACCCTCCCTGGTCACTTCTTCGATGTTTACCGCTGCCTGCTGTGTGCCAGTCTCTGCTGCCACTGGGATCTAGCAGTGAGCTGGTCCCTGTCCTCCTGTGGTTCGTCTTCTAGCGGAGAAAAGCCATTAAACACACACATTCGCAGATAACAGGATGCAGCTGTGCAGCCTGTCTCGGGGCTGCGGAGAGGGCTCTGGGGGTCTCACAGAAGCGGCCCAGAGCCCTTCTGGCCGGCCCGCCAGCCCTCCAGCGCTGCCTGTTGTGGCCCAACATCGGCACCTCCGCTCACAGCACACCCCCGCCACAATGCCCTCCCTCTGTGCCCATATTCCAGGCCCTGCTAGAACGTCACCTCCTCCACAGAGCTTTCCCCCAGCTCCCCCAGAGTCCCTCACACCCCTTGCTCCGCGGCTGGCCCACTGGGTATCTTACTCCTCCCACTAAGTCAGAAGTTCCTTGAAAGCAGGACTCTGACCTTTTCACCTCCACATTCCCTTGTATGGAGCATACATGGAAAACCTGTCACCCGACTTGGGTATGAGTCTGGGGCACAAGAAGCCTTCACCTTTGTTCTCCTTCCAATCCAGCTCCTGCCTGGACTTTTCCTCCTAGAAGAAAGCCCCTTTGCTCTCACCTCCCCTGAGCATGGCTTGGCCTCAGCCCCTTTGAGCCAGAAAGGAACACAGCTGGAGTTCAACTTGTTCCCTGGGGCCTCTCCGGCCCAGGATGGTGGGAAGCCGGCACCCCCGCCCCTCCAGCTCTGGGGGCCAGCCCCACCCTCAGATTTCCCTGGGACCCGCTGGCCCTCGGGGGGTGAGAGCAGCGCAGCCATCCTTCACAGAGCGCAGGTGGGCCGGCGGCACGAACCATCGCCGCGTTCCATCTCCCAGGTCCTGCGTGGCCTTCCCAACCCCCCCTCCGAAGCCCTTGCCCACATCCTGCCTTCCCCACCCCACGGCAGCTGATGGCCTCGCCTCGCAATTCCCTGCAGAACTAAATCCAGTACAATCCGCCTGATGGATGCCAAGGGTCTGCCTTCCCTCCGTGAGGAAGGACCAGCAGCCTGGCGCCTTCTCCAAGGCCCGCTTGCATCAATGCTCCCCTCAGGCCGGCATCGCCGCCCTCTCACCTCTCCCGGGTCGCCCCCAGCGGAGGGCGGACACGGCAGCCTGCAACGAAGGCTTCCCTGACCTTGAGCCCCTGCCCACCCTCCCAGTCTCTGCTCCCTTCGCAACAAAACTGCTAACGGTCGGTAAGGAGCAAGTACGCCGCCCAGCTCCACACTCCTGCTTCCGGGCGGGGGGGCTCGGATGAAGGGCCTCTGTGCTCCTCACTTGTGCTCCCACAAGCCCCTCACCAAGCCACCGCGGGCGCCAGGCTCACCTGCCCCTCCGTGTTCCGTCCCCGCTCCCTCGCGAGCCCACTCCCGCGCTCCCACCCAACTGGAGCAGCCCTTCGCAAGGACACAAAGACCCAGGGCCCTGCCTCTGTCCTTAGTCACACGTCCAGCGTGTCGACACCACCTCCAGGGCCCCTCACGGCACTGCCCCGCAGGCTCCCCTGCTGCCGTGCCCAGAGTCAGTCCCTTCTCTCCTTCACCTCCCACCGCCCTGTGAGCGGGGAGCCTGGGCCCATCACTTGCTGCCCAGCCCCTCGTCCACTGCAGCAGCCCGGCTGCCTCGTGCCCAGCTGCCCACCCCACACGCCCGCTTGCAGCTAACAGCATCCCCAGGCCCAGCGGCAAATCCCCTCCCCACGCAGCCCCGCCTCAGGAAGCGGCATCCAGCCACACGTGCCAGGACCTGGGGCTGCCCTTGGCTACTCATCTCCCGCTCCCCCTTCCTCCGGGCGGCCACACGCTGAACACAGCCTAAAGCAGACCACTGCTCACCACCTCCACGCCGAACCCTCACCTAGGCCACCAGCCTCGCAGGTGGGGCCGCCTCCACCCACCCACCCCGGGCCCTTCTCCTGTGCAACCCCCGCCCCCCCACCCCCGGCAGCTTCCCACAGACAGCTCCCAGCCTGGACCTCAAACCCCTCAGCAGAGCTCACGAGGGGCCCCCCACCAGGGCCCCCGCCCCCCCCACCCCCCCCACCGCCCCCTGCCCTGGCCTGCAGCTCTCCCCGTGGCCCTTCCTCCTCGGTGGGGTCTCAGCTCATGTCTTTCCTGACCCTTGTAGCTCAGGCAAACTCCCTCGCTGACCCTCTCTAATTAACTGCTCTCATTTCCTTTGTAGGAACATGCCACTACCTAACATTCTGGTATTTGGGGATTTACTGTCCCCAACACTAGAATGAGAAATACGTAGCCACTGTTTGTGAAATGAATGAATCTCAAAATCTGTGATCTAAGTACTATTATGCCCATTTTTCAGATCAGGAAGCTGAGGCTCAGACATGAAGTCAACTCTCAGGGTCTCCTAGCTACCACGCAGCGGGCTTTGGGTTGAACTCACGTCGGCCTGGCTCTTGGCCAGCAGGCTCTCTGTGCCCTGTGCAAGGCCTCCCCTCCGAGGCTGGCAGAGAGGCCAAGGGCTCTTGTTCTCAGAGGAGGCTCGTCTGAAGACAGAAGCCAAGTCTCAGGCACTGCAGCCCCACAGAGACTCCCAACTCCAGCAGGACAGGGACATGAGGCGTGGAGGAGAGCGAGCACAGAGCACCCCCTTAAAAACTGCAGGGGCGCGGTTCACAGCTAGGCCCAGTCCAATGGCTCCCCAGGCCAGTTTGGGGCTGACCCAGGGGTTCAGAAAGGCTGCCTTGATCAGGAAACAGCCGCAGTGACCGCGGAGCATTTGCTACGTGCAGGCCCTGCGCTGAGGACTTCACACCCCTCATTTTCTCCTGGCAAGCGCCCTGTGAGTATCCCCATTTTAGAGATGAGGAAGCTGAGGTTCAGAGAGATTCAGGAACTTACCTAAGACCCTGCAGCTGAGGGTGGAGACAACCGGGATTTGAACCCGGGTCTCCACTTCGGAACCGCCTAGGCAACCCAGACCCCAGCTGGACCAGCTCAAGCCCCAGATTCCGTGGCCCAAGGGAAGGGGACTTGATGGGGGACAAACTGTCCCGTGGAGAAGGAACACTCATGTGGCATGAAAAGACACACACAGGTGACAGGTGTAAAGAGAGGCTTTAATCTGAAGAGCAATGAAGGCGCCAAGGGCTGGGGCCCAGGGGGCACAGGGAAGGAGGGGCCAGGAAGCTGCGGTCTGGACCCTGGGAGGGAGGGAGGGAGGGAGGGAGGGACCGAGCCTTTCCTAGGAAAACTATTGCTGTGACTCCTGCAGCTCGTGTCCCAGCCTCTGCCCAGGCCGTCGGCCTAGACCTGAAGGCCAAGCCCCTGAATTGTGCTTCTCGGGTGCTCCCCCTTCCCAAAGGCTGTGTGGACCCAGATACGGGGAGGGGGCAGTGGAGACGGGCCGACCTGGGCTTGGGCAGGGAAGAGTCTGCGAGACCCAGGCCTGGGAGCAGCGCCCCCCGCAGAAGAACATTCTGGAACTGGCCTGCAGCTCCCACCACCCCCTCACCCCCCAGGTGGGCCTGCCCGGCCCAGCCCCTGCCGGTCGTCGGAGCCCATTCTGGAACTCCAGCAGGCAGAGTCCCGGGCGGTGGGAGGGCGAAGGGAGTGGGCTGCTGTTTTCGGAGCCCTCCTGCGGCGCACTCACCCACCGCCCAGCTAGAGGGAAGCAGCAGCAGCGAGGGGCGTGAGGGTGAGCCCAGGTTCTCCGCGGCCACACTGGCCCCGAGCCCACCCCGCTTCCTTCAGAGCTTCTGCCACCCCCTCCCAGCCCGGGAGAGCTCTGGAAAGGCAGGCCTCACCCAATCGGCCGGTGAGCTAGCCCTGCCGGCGCCCTCCAGAGGCCACCCTTGAAGCAAGAGCCAAAGAGCAGAAAAGCAAGGATGAGGCACTGGACACAGGTGCCCACGGGCCCAGCGGGCAGGCGTGAGGACGAGCTGGGAGGGTCACCGGCCAGAACCGCCAAGGCTTCCCCCCCCGCCCCCGGGCTGGCCGCCAGCCTCAGCGTCCAGCCCTCCGGACACCCAGACACCCACCCAAACAGGGCTCGGGAAGTTGACCCCCGGCGTGGGGAACAGCTGCTCCAACCCCTAGAAAGACAACCTGGCAAGGGAAAGCAAGGGCAACTGCACACACCTCCCTCCCCACAGTGGCCCGGACAGCCTGCTCTCAAATGGGACTGAACAGGGAGGAGAGGGGGCCCAGGGACCCTGCACCCGCCCCTCTCTCCTTGCCCATCCGCCACAGGGCAAGTCAGGAAACTGGCCACACTTTGGTCACTTCTCCCACCTTGGGTTGTTCAGCCTTATGCCCTGAACCTCCCTCAAGCCCACGCTCACCACCCACCCCAGTAAACAGCCTCTCATCAAACAGAAAGAACACAGGGAGGGGGTGGGGAGGGGGCCACAGCCGGGGTGGGGGAGGGCGGGCACTAGCACGACGTGACCGGATGGATGGGCAGCAGGCTCCCGAACTTGAAGTGCTGGATCACGGGGAACTTCTCCAGGCACTGCGAGGAGGAGGGAGCAGACAAGAGAGGTGAGGGCCGCCTCCGAGGGACCCCTGGACGACTCCGGAGGCCCGGAGCAGCGCAGCTCCAGCAGGTGCCCACCCAGGGCCCAGGAAGCAGCCAGGCCTTTGGCGAAGGGCAGAGCTTCCGACCCATTCCTGATCACCCCCTCCCATCCAAAGACCCCGCACTCCACGACAATCAGGTCAGGTCCACCAAATAACGAGAATGAGAGCGAGTGAGAGGGACCGAGGGAGGGGGGAGGGAGAGAAGGCAGCCTAACCTCACAAGGCGGCCGCCAAGAAGAGAGGCAGCCATGACATCACTTGGCCCAGAGGGACAAGTTGGGGACCAGAGGTGAAAAGAACCCTCCAGATCATGGGGGTTCTCCCAGCCCTGGAGAAGAGGTGTGGGGATACTGGGACCCAGGCCCGAGAAGGGTCCAAGGCCCATTTTCCCAATGTTCAGTTCTCTGGACTGAAAAAGGCATCTTGGCACTTCCGAGTGAGACAATAAGAAGCAGCTGACAGCCTCCCCACCCCCAGGGCAATTCCCAGCAGCCCTGTGCGTGGGGCAGAGCACAAGAGCGCTGCAGGGGGATGGCTGAGCAGGGGATGGCGCTGCTCCCTGAACCCAGCCCAGCCAGGGCCTCGGCCCCAGGGCTCTGGCAGAGGAGGGGAGACAGAGAGCAGCAGGACCGACCAAGAAGCTGGCCTGGCCCACAGGCAGCCGGAGCCCAGGCCCACAACGCACAGCACCGGGAAGGTGACGGGCCCCCGGCTCCCAGCCCCCCGCACCAACCCTGCCATGCCTGCCCACCACACAGGCAGCAGCCCCGCACGCGTGAAGAAGGATCTGCCTCCTCTCAGACCTCTGGCCACAGAAACAGGCAGCATGTGCACCTCCTGGCTGGGGTGCAGCAAGACTTATGGCCTCCGAGAGGGTGAGAGTTCCATCCTGTGACCGTGCTCTCCTCCAACTAACTCAGAGAAATAAAGGCACGCCAGCGCTGGCCCAGGTTCCCTCACCTCAACAGCCAGCCGCAGAGGTGAGGAGGTCTCTGCCCAGCTCTGTGTGTGTGTGTGTGTGTGTGTGTGTGTGCGCGCACGTGCGCACGCGCACACATGCGTGTCAGAGTGGGGGGTGGGCCACAAGGCCTGAAGGAAGGGAAATCTACGGTGGAAGGATGGGGAACCAAGCTCTGTCTGTGTGGGAGCAGAGCTCCAGGCCAGCCAGGCTCCTGGGCCTGGGGCACAGAAAGTGGGGAGCAGGCAGCTGGGGGTCGGCGGGGGGCGGGGGGGGGAGGGAAGAGCAGCAGATCCAGAAAAGGCAGCTTCCATTGTGCTTACGTCATGGAGGAAGTGGTGGGAGTTTGTCAAAGGGGAGCCCCCCCAGGGTCCTGGAATTCCAGAAAGGGTCAAAGGTCAACCTGCTTCTAGCTTTCAGGCCTGAGAAACTGTGAAGGCAAGAGGCTTAGGGGGAGGGCCCAGGGGCAGAGGTTCTCTCCACTCTGCCCTCAGGGACCCAGAACAAGCTTCCCCAAGGCCTGGGGCAGGGCGGGGGGCGAGGAGCTGGGCTAAAGGCAAAAGGCTGCTTGGGGCAAAGGAAGTCGGGCTCCAGGGTCACAGCAGAGGGAGCCTCTGGCCAGGCCTTTCTCCAGTGACCGGTGCCCCTGCGCTCCCCGTGTCCTGGGCAGAGCAACAGCTTCTGCCTGCCCATGTGCAGACCTTCCAGCTGGAGGCCCTCCCAGGTCCCGGCGACTCAGGGGAAGAAGGGGCTCCCCAGGTCCTGACAGGCCCTTCTGAAGGGAGCCCCAGCACAGTGACAGCCCTCAGGAAAAACAGACCCCACCCCCCACAAGGGTCCCGGAAAGCATCTGGTTCTTCAGTTCAGAAAGGCTGAACTGACAGGCAGTTTGGAGATGCAGGCAGCTGGTCCCAGATCCCGATGCCAGGCCCGGTCAGGCCTCTGTGGCAGCTCAGGGGACCCGCTCCCCTCCAGCAGCCATCTCTGGCCAGGGGCTCTGGCCTTTGCTAACCCCCATCTGGACTTCAAGAATGGTGAGCCTCAAAGGTCTTCCGCAAGGACCAAGAACTGGTCTGGAGAAGCAAGTCCTTGCCTTGCTTTCCCCTGAGCAAAGAGCATGTGACCACAGGACTCACAGGGACCAAAGACTAAGGGCAACCTGCTAGCAACTTGCCAACGAGTGTCGCACGTCACAGAGGCTTGGTGTCCTTACACTAAAGGCAGTGAGTTCCAGCGCTGTCCTACAAAGCCGTGTGGCCGCCACGCAGCGCCCGGCAGGCTGCGTGCGCCCAGGGCTGGAATTTCCAGGTCTCAGGAAGGGCGCTGGGTTATCTGCTCCCTCGTCTGGTCCTGAGCTGAGGGCACTTTTCAGTGGCTGACCTCCTTGGGCTCAACATCCAGAGAGATACTGACAACCGTTACACCACGGACCGTTTCGTCTGTGTGGCCCCATCACCGCCTCTAATCTTAATCTGCTCCTCCCTCAACCTGTCAGCCAGAGTTCTTTTGCCTTTGGACAGGGCAGGCAGGGAAAGGAGGCAGGGTCTCCTCTGCCCTTAGGGGCCCAGGTCAAGCTAAGTTTAGTCACTCGAGTAAGAGCCTGCAGAAAGGACGGATCTTACCAAAGAGTCCTGCCTTGAGGGGGGGGGGGGCGTGGCCAGCAGGGAGTCCCCTTCAGCACCCACTGTGGGACTGGGGCGGGCAGGGGTGTCAAGAACAACAGAACACGCAGAGGGCAGGACCCCAGGTGCTCCCCAGCAGGAGGGCCAGCGTGGAGGGCCGGGCTGCGGCCGGAAGGAGCCTGCACAGCCCCAGCAAAGGCTCCTCTCAGATTAGAGAGGTATGTGGGCTGGAACCTAAACACAGGATGTGAAGTCCAGAGGAAGGGGACCGGAGGCGGAGGGGGCGGAAGGGAGAGAGAAGGCCAGGCCCGGTCAGTTCCAGAGCCTTTAACCCCTTCAGGGCCACGCAGAGGGATCCAGGCCCACTGGAAGCGCTGGTACTACCAAACGCACCCAACCCCCTACAGCCTGCCCTCCCTGCTCCTCTGCCTCTGTTGATGGGTCTGAGTGAGCTCTGGGTGTAAGGAGGCCACCCGAAGAACCCCCCGTCCCCAGGAGAGGAATGACCAAGGGTCAAGAGAGGCGCACCTGCAGGGCAACACCTGAGACCACCAGCCTGAGGGTGAAAAGAGGGGACTTTGGGACCCACTCCTCCAGGTGAGGGACTTCACGCCCAGGCCCTCCCCTGGCCAAGGTCAAGCAGTTCCAGGATTGGTCTGCATAAGATGTGCAAGGAGCCAGAGGAAAGCGCGGGGTGGGAAGAAATGTCTCCTCCCTACTTGCCAGAAAAGAAGCCACCTCCTTGGCTGGGAAAAGGGTGCCAAAGAGGCGAGCAGAGAAGGGCAGGAGAGGGGGCAGCCGCCTCCCAGCGCGGGGAGCTCTGGAAACCCAGACCCCCCCCCCCCCGCCTCTCTGCCTGGAGAGCAGCGAGGACCACCTCAAGTGGTCATTAAAAATGCCAGCTCCCGGCCTCCCACCTGCCCGGCGATCAGACCCACCAAAGTTGGAGAGACATCACTTCGAATGATGCCTCCGAAGGATAAAACCCTTTCCCAGGCCTGTTTTCATTTTCGTGTCCCCACAGGAGACAGAGCTGAGAAGGGCCTCCAGCCATCTGACAAGTGGGAACAGAGACCCCCGAGCAGCGGGGCCATGGCTCAGTCACAGGGCAGAGCTGGGCCTCAGTCCAGTGCTTTTCTGACTGCCCATCCCACAGACAAGAGATGCTGAGGCCTCAAACGTCAGAGGGGCTAGCTGGCAACTCAGAACTGGATTCAGAGCAAAACAGCGGGGTGGGGATGAGGGCGAAGCAGCCCAGGACCCAGCGTGCAGGCCAGTCCCCACTCACCTCGGCCTTATACATGCGGATGAGACCCTGGTTCACTTTGGACCAGGAGGGGACGGCACTGATGTTCCACAGCTGGTTGGAGTGCTCTGCAAAGGGGCCTGTCTTCATCTGGAAAAAAAAAGAGTCCACAAGCTGGAGAGATGGGTCGCCCGGGAGCCCAACCCCTGCTCCCCTGCAGCAAGGTTGCGGGAGCATACACACGTACACACACGCGCAAGTTGCAGGCCCGTACATATACGTGAACACACACACAAGGGCCAGGACAGGGTCCCTCTTGGCCTGCCACAGGCAGAGCTGGAAGAGCTGAGGGAGGGGTCGGCTTGGGGGAGGGCCCAGACCAAACCCAGGCATCTGACTGCCCTCTGCATGGCAGGCGGAAGGAGAAGGAAAAGAGGGGGCAGACATGAGCCACAGGGTACCTGCAACAGATGCGGGAGGAAGGTCTGTTTAGAAAGCCAGCCTGACCTGGCAGGGGAGTGGGGAAGGGAGGGCAACGGCAGCGACGGCTCTGTTCCCAGTCCCTCCTCTTGGAAGGAATTCTGCGGCAAGCCCAGTGGAGCCCCCACGATATCAGAAACCACCGCGCTGAGACGAGGAAGAGCTCGTGTACCTGAGTGCACCCCGCGAGCAGCACAAGGCCAGCGTGTCTGTGTTTGCTAACAAGCCGTTCACAGTCCCCCGCCACACAGTCCCCTCCCGGGCTTTGAAGCAACACTGATGATGCTGGGGGAACGGGTCTCAGCACCCGCAGCCCCAGGTTTCAGAAGAAAGAGTTTCAAAAGCAAAGAGGCTGAGCTGGCAAGAAAGCAGACTTGGACCTTGAGGAGGTGGAAGGTTCCAGAAGAGGCTGTGTGTGGAGGCGGGGCTGGTGGAGAGCTGTTCCAGAGAGGAGGGATGGGTCTCCATACTGGGCACCATAAGCATGAGGTCCCAGGAACACAAACCCCCCTCCCTTCAGCTGCGGCCTCGCCTGGCGACCCACTCTCGCAGGCCTCTCACTCCTGCAGCAAGGCAACTCTCACAAAACTGTAAGATCTACGTCGAAAAAGATGCCATTCTACCCTTGCCATCTCCCTCCCCTGGCCCAAGTCCCCCCAAAGCCTGTCTCAACCCCCGGGGTTCGAGCAGTGAGGCCATGGCCCATGGTCCCCACAGGGCTTCTCCTGGGCCAGTCCCTTCACCCAGAATCTTTCCCCTCCTCTCTGTAAGGCTCCCTCCTCCAGGAAGGCGGCCAGGAGCCCCCAGCCTGCAGGGGCTTGGCCTTCAGGGTGCTTTGTTCCCAAAGTCCCACTCCGTCAGGCTCCACCCCGCCCTCCCCTCGCCCCGCCCCTTCCCCAGGCCCTGGGCCCCATGGGAGGAGCGCCAGGCTCTAGCCCCCTCCTGCATACTTCCAGGCCCTGAGAAGCTCAGGGATCACTGGAGCTGGGGAACCAGTTTCACTCTGGACTAGGCCCCTTGAGCGAACCACCCAGGAGGCACCCTGCTGGCTCTGTCACAGCCGCAGCTCCAGGGATCTGCTCAGCGAGGGCTCCGTGGCCAAGGCTGGCCCAGGGACGTGGGGAAACCAGGGGTTCTGCCTGTGGGCCAGCCTCCCCCGCTAGGGGCACGGGGTGGGGGACCCAAAAGGCCTCTCTGGCCCGCTGGCAGAGCCGGGGGGAGGCGCGAGCTCCGGAGCCCCAGTGGCCTGGGCCGCCTCCATGGAAAGGCCAGAGATGCTATTTAGGGGGGCTGCCCCCACCCCCACCCCCAGCCTTCAGGGTCCCAAGGTCTCCTCAGGTCCTTCAGAAGGAGCCTCTGCAACTCTGGAAAGGAAAGCAGATAAGGGGGAAAAGGGAATGGGGTCAAGAAGACAAAAAACATTCGCTCATTCCAGCCACAAAGGGAGAAGAGAAGGAGCGAGAAGCAGCGAGCGAGCTGCAGGCCCGCAGTGACCCCAGGGGGATCGCATGAGTCAGAGCAGCCATATTGAGCAGGAAATTACTCACAGACGCTGCGTTCCTGCCTCTCCACTCCCAAGAGAATCGGCCTTTTGTAAATGGTTCCTCTGTCAGTAACTGAGGGGGGTGGGGTGGGGGGAGGCTCTGCACAGCGCCTTCCTGTCAGCTCCTTCCCTTCCAGCTGAAATCTGATCCCTCCCTTCCCAAAACTCCAAATTTAGAAGCCAGATTGAAACTGAAATTCTTTTCCTGCCTGCCCTGGGCTCTTAAAGGCGCCAGGGCTGCATTTCCTGAGGCGGCAGGAGCCCTGCAAGGTGAGGTCCCGCATTAGGGACGCTCAGGGCCACCGGGGCAGGTCGCAGGCTGGTCCCGGCGGGAGGAAAAGCACGGTCTCATTTCCAACTTCTTGTCTGTTAAATCCCGTAGCTGCACCAGCTCTAGTGATCCCTGGGGTCTCCAGAGGCAACACCGCCCCCTTCCTGACCACAGCACACAGAGCTCCACGCAGGCCGCCAGGTCCCCACGTCCCAGCGTCAGGCCTCGGGCCTCCCTCACCACCAACTGGGGGCTGCGAAAACCCTGGTCCGGGTGGTGAGCCCAGACTCCGGAGAACTAGCACAATGTGTGCCACCGCCAGGAGCTGCGCCAGCCTGCTCTAGGCTGGCCGAGTGGGTGAGAGGGGCTCTCGCCGGTCACTCAGCTCTGGGGCACGTCCCCTGCTAGCGGCCAACGTCCACCACCAGGCCCAAGCACCGAGGCCCCGGGCGAAAACCAGGCCTCGCAGAGGGCGTGTGGAACCACCAAGGAACTCCAGGGCCTGCCGGCCTCCTGCCAGTTCTTGCCTCTCCCTCAACTGTTACCAAAACCTCCGAGTTCAATGCGTCTTTAGTGCCACCTAGTGGCCACTGTAGGATTCCCTCTAGCAGAGGACCTGGGTCCCAGACTGGAGCAAAGCTTTGGGGTTTTCACACCAGCTTAATCGAACAAACAAACAAGGAAACAAAGTTTTTAAGCTGGAGTCAATTCCCATACTCCCTGAGGCCCAGCCTGGCGTTCCTCCTTGTTAGTTACTGACAGGGACCCAGGGGCTTGGCCAGCCGGAAGGGCTTAGCCTCTCACCCCCAGGAGCGGGCGAGGCCACCCCTTCTCCTCACCCAGCTCCTCCTGGGGTCTCCCCAGCTCCGCACACCCTCCCGTTCTACTCTGGAGAGAGCAGCATGTGACTGGTTCTCAAGGCAGCGAGCCAGGCTGCCCCGGAGTCCTTCCGACCTTGGGCTGCCTACAGTGCTGAAAGCAGCAGATCCCAGCTGTCAGGACGGCCTTCATTTGCTGACTTGGAGAAACACGGCATTCGCCTCTGGCCTCTGCAGTTGGGCGCAGGCCTGAGCCGACTGCTGACCAGGAGAGTCTGGAGCTATGGCTGCTTGGCCAGGCGTCTCCCCCTCTTCAGGGGGCTCAGAACGGGCAGCCAAGAGAGAAGCCCGCACAGGCAGGGGCGCCCACGGGTGTGCGAGGGACATCACCGGGCCAGCAGGAATGCCTGCGGGCGTCAGGAAGGAGAACGGGGGCGAGACCCTCTCCAGGCGGCAGAGCCAGGGTGCCCTTTGGGAGCCTGCGGGGTGGGTACCAGGCAGGGAGGATGAAAGGTCCCCACACCTCCTGAAAGAGAGGCCCGAGCGCAGTGGGTCCCCAACTTTCATGCCTGATCACCTGGCATATGTGTTTAAATTCAGGTTCCTAGCGCTCGTCCCCCAAGATTCTGATTCAGAAAGCTGAGGTGGGGCCCAAGAACGTGCATTTTCACAAGCTCCCCAGGTGACCCTGAGGAAGCGGTCCAAGGCTGCACTGGTGGGAGGCCCTACTTTAGCAGGACAACGACACCCAGTTAAACGACCCCCGCTGGGGGGGGCCGGGGGTCCAGGCCTGCTCACTTGCACTTCCAGCACCTCCCTTGGCCCAGGTCCAGCAAAGGCGTGTCCCTTCAGTAGGGATCTGTCCCGCCTTCCACTCCAGTCTCTCCAACTCTTGCAATGGCTTCGTCGCACACGTCCACACGCACACAGCTCTGCAGACCCTGTGGCCCCCACCCTTCAGACCTGCTGCGTCGGCCACCAAGTCCACCTAATGACCAGGTCTTAATCCGTCGGCTCCAGTAGAAACCCCAGAGTACTGATTTAGAGGAAGAGAGCCTGGACAGTCAGAAGGTGGCTTAACCTTTCAGAGAGGCCTGGCTGGGCTTCCTTCTCAACAACCCACTTCAGGGCTTGGCCCTGCCATCTTCAGACGGCAGCTCCGGCTCCTGTGTCCAAAGCCACCAGCCTCAGCCCCTTTTGGCCCGGAGGCTGCCGCGGGCCCCTCCCTCAGCCCTTCCGCTCACCTCGGTGATAAACAGGACGCACTCCAGGAACATGTAGTCCTTGTGGCACTCGTTCACGGCCTTCTCATCGACAAAGTGCCTGGGCTCCAGACACGGGTGGTCTGGAAACAGCAAAGAGCCCCGGGGTTTAGAAGCAGGCGTTCGCGCCGGCGGGGCACCGCAGCCCGGTGCCACCTGCACCCACCGCACGGCTGCGGTCCTGCCCACCGCCCTCAACGCCTGACCTCGCTGGAGCCATCGATGGCCCTGTGCAGGTCTGTACTCTAGTGTAATAAGCTCCGGCCCTGCTGCTTTCCAGCCATGCCACCCAGTTGCCTCACCCGTGCAGTGGGGCTGTGGGGTGCCACCTGAACCTCAGGAGCACCGTGAAGCACTCGGCACGGCGCCTGCACGGGTGAGTGCCGCTCAGCGGTTTGCCGGCAAAGAGCCTTCCCAGGGTGCTTGCGTGATCTGCCTGAAGCACAGAGAGCAGTGCCTGGCGCAGGGAAGTACTCAACAAAGGGTCGTTTATTAATGTTACTCCATTAGGCAGTTAATCCTACGTGGAAACAGACGTGGACCCTTCACCCACTCTGGCTCGCCCGTGGGAAAGTGGGAGGAACCCCCAGAGCGGGCCCGGAGCGAGCAGCAGCTCCTCGATGGGCCCCCCCTGTGCACGGCTCGATAATAACAGCGGATGACGCTGGTCACTGAGTCAAAAGAACCCCTCATTTTCAACATAAAACCCCGCAGCTGCCGCCAGGAGCCGGGGCGCATCTCACACCGGTCCATTACGCGTCAGGCGCCCTCGCCCCAGCCCGTCGCTTTCCATCATGTGCCTCAGCCTCCCCAGCCTGCCACGCCAGCCGCAGCAGAAGGTCGGCGGCAAGCAGCCTCCGTCAACAGCCGGTCTAATGCCTGCTTTCCGAGCTGCCACTGTGTGCCCTGGGCAGGAGGGGAGGGAGGAGGGCCAGGGCACCTCAGTACCTATCAGCTGCGAACTGCCCCAGATGAAGGGCAGAAACTGGAAGTCATCCAGGCCCCACACGCCCTGGCTGCCGGCCGGCTCCATCCTGTACGTCTTCTGGAGCTTCCGCATAACCTCAAGGTACCTGCACAGGAGGGCAGGGAAGGGAGGGGAGGTGGCAAAAAGCAGAAAGACAGTCTCAACCCTTCGGCCAATGGGAGCAAAGGAGGCCGGAAATAACCACCTGAGAGTGTAACAGATCTCCTTTTCAATGAAAACCTGCATGCCTGTGTTACGCATCAGCTGATACACTCAAAATTATGGAACTTCATTTTCTTCCCTCACACTCAGCCTCTTTTGGCCCAGCAAAGGGGCAAAACACCAACTGGGAAAGGAGGTTAGTGCCATCACCTCCTGACAACTTGAGAGCCTGGGCAGGAGCCGCAGCTTCTCTTGCTTCGGGTTGCCCATAGGAAAGCTGATGGGAGTCCAAGGAGATCATCCCCTAGATCCCTTCGGGAACCGCCCTTGGAGCTGCGGCATCAGCAGCACCAGAGTGGGGCCCTGAACACATGTGTCAGCGCCCTCTGGTGACGGAGACACACCCACGTGCCGGGAGGTGGTCTGGGTGGTGAGGGGAGCAGGTCAGAGCCTGACTGCTTGGGTTCAGCTGGCTGTGACCTCAGTGAAAGGACCTGATTTCTCTATGCCTCAGTTTCCTCATCTATAAAATGGAAATGAGCGTCTTCGTGAGAATAAAAAGAGTTGTATGTAAAGCGCCTAGAAGTTACCTCTACGCGATAAATGCCACAGAAGCATTAGCGGTCGTTACGTAACATTCCCTTCGCTTATTTTTACTTGAACCTGTCAGAAGGAGGAGTCCTGGACACCCTGTTCACAGTCACAGCTTGATTAGGACAGGACAAGAGAAGCAACGGCCCCTCCGGAGCCCCCTCTAGCACCCCGTCCCCAGTCTGATGGTAACGAGGAGGAAAGAGACCCGGCTGCTCCTCCCCCGGCCGCCGCCCCTCCCGCCGGGCTCACTCACCGATTGAACACCTTGAAGACAATGGCTATTTGGTCGTCCACTCGCAGCACCCCTATCTTGCAGAGACAGCAGAGGAAAGCAGCAAAGGCAGCTTCATGTCCTGGGGGAGAAAACACAGCCGAGGTTGACAGTCTTCCAGAAGGCGTGGGACTGTTCTTGGTCCCACCAGAGTCCAAATCACTGCTAACTTCCCCTCTAAGGACGGAGGTGAACACGGAGGTGACGGGGCCTCTTCCCCATCCAGGAAGAACTAGGTCCTTTTAAGAACCACTAGTACTATAATCCTACTCCTGAAAAGGCCCAGGCTGGTGACGCTTCAATAGGCATTCACATCTCATTCTGGGGGTTTAACTCACTCATCAGTTCTGCCCTATTTACGCAGCACCTACTGCAGGTGGCCATCACCGCCCATGTCAGGCACTAGAGGGACAGAGGCCAGAAGTCCCTGCCCTTGTTTGATAGTTTATGACCTATCAGGATGACAGACATTAAATATACAATCACTTCTATGAACCTACCTCTGAAGGAGAAGGATAGGGTGATAATTGGAGGATATCACAGGGGGATCCTGACATTAGGGTTCAGGAAGGCTTCCCTTCAGAAATAATATTTAATTTGAAAGATGAGTAAGAGCTGGCAAGGCACAGGGCGTGAGGGAAGCAAGAAGGGCACTCTAGCCAGGAGAAACAGCACATGGAAAGGCCCTGAGGCCAAAAAAAAAAAAAACACAACCACCGTGATATGTTTGAAGAACCCTAGGAAGGCCAGTCTGTCTAAAGCAGAGAGAGCAAGGGAGAAAGCGTAATGCAATGGGGCTGAAGACCAGACAGGCGTTTACAGCCACAGGAAAAAAGGAGCCACTGAAGGCTTCGAAGCATGGCCACACTGCAGGGTCAAAGGGCACCCCCCTTCCTTCCCAGTCATGTCAAATAGAAACGGTCAGCGCTACAGAAACCGCCGGCTGGACTCTGGGCCGAATCCCATGGTTCATGGTATCATAATAAACATATCTGGAGGGAGGGGAGGAGAGAACATTTCAGTGGCTTCCTGTCCTATTTCTGCAGAATAAGGGTCCCTCCAAGGGCCTGGAAAGCTTAGGAGCTGTTACTTTCACCTGCACAGGTTTTGACCATGACCAGCCAGAGTCCAGGCCACCATCACGCAGGGGCAGTCATCACCCTTGCACGGCTAAGAGCATCTGAGAGTGGAGGAAAAACCCAGCCCCTGCTGACCTGGCCACTCCCCACCTCCAGGTCTTCCTGGTCGGCTGGCCTCAGTCAAAGCGCCGCCCCTAAAAGTCTCACTCGATAATAAGCCTGTTCCTCAGCATCAGGGGAGCAGATGACAGAACTTTCCCATGACCCAGGTCCCAGGGTGCCCTTCTCCAGGCCTGCCCCTGGGGCCGGGGCTCCTCCAGAGGCGAGGGAAGGGCCCGAGAGAGCAGCAGCTCTTGCATTCGCCCGCTTCAGCGTGGAAAGGAAAAGAAAGGCGGGCCTATCAAAGCAGCGACCCTCCTCGGCCACGCCTGACCTAGATAAAGGACACCCCCCCTCCCTGTTAAGATGCCCACAGCGCTCCCTCTGAAGGGCACCAAGCGGCTAACAGCAATGCGCCACAGCGCTGCCAGAGGCTACCAGGGTCTTTCAGTTCTCAAGGCTTCCATAAGCGGTTGTCTTGGGATACACTAAGTGCTCAGCAAATTATTAGTTTGGTGATGACGATGGGCGCACAGCGAGGCCCTCTTTACAAGCAACAGAAGTCAGCGCTGCGCTTACAGCCACCATGCATGTGGCACCAGCTCCCCCTGGTGGACCAAGCCAGAGCAGCAGGCGTCCCTGCCCCTGCCGCGCTGCACCCCAGCTGGCTCCCTCACCCCACCAACACAACCCAGAGCAAAGAGGAGGCAACCCGAGAAAGGGCCCCTGCGAAGCCAAAAAGGCGCCGCCCACGGTAACGGGTACCTGTGCCGTAGTCGATGCGCGTGGAGTTCCCTACTGACTCCTTCAGGTAAACAGCCACCTCGGGCACAGCAGCTGCCAGATGGGTGGGGACCACTGTGGCCACCAAGTTTTCTGCTTCCTGATAACATAAGAGACACAAAGTGGTGGCAGCAGATTAGGCAGCATCTCGGTGGCCAGGTGCCCAGAGGCAGCATCTTGGCTGGAGCCAGGCTGCCACAGCGAGCAGTCCTGGCTCCCTGCTCTGACTGCCCACAGAAGGAAGAGGAGGGAGAGCATTTATTTTCACACAATGGAGACCACCCTGGGGTGGCTCTTCATCTGCTGACCCTCCCTCCAGGGGACACGGTTCTGGGGGCAAGACAGGAGGGATCTAAAAAGAAGCCATTCGACTTTCCCATCTAGTAACTCACTGACACCTCCAGAGATGTCCTCTTTCTTCATACTCCCAGCGAGGGAGTTTGTGCCCGACGTCCACCAGAGACATATGCAAGGACGTTCACGGCAGCATTATTTATAGCAGCCAAAACGTGGAAACAACCCACAACTGAACCGTCCGTCAACGGCAGAATGGATAACTTGTGCTATGGCCTCACCCTGGAGTGCTGCGTAGCAATGAAGAAGACCCACTGCTCCGCACAGCGCAGGGGAGTCACGCAATGTTGAGCAAAAGAAGCCAGACATTTACATGAAGTTCAAACACAGGCAAGATCGATCTATAGGCAGCTGTCAGAAGAGTCTGGGGGATATCAACTAGAAAGGGGCACAAAGGCCCTGCTGAAGTGCTGGAATTTTCCGTGGCTTGACATGGACGGATGCAAGGGTAAAAACATGTTAAGATCTATCAAGGGGACTTCCCTGGTGGCCCAGCGGTTGAGACTCTGCCTGCCAATGCGGGGGATGTGGGTTCGGGCCCTGGCCCGGGAGGATCCCACATGCTGCGGAGCGGCTAGGCCCCTGCGCCACAGCTGCTGAGCAACCCCCGCTTGCCACAACTAGGGAGGGCAGGCGCACAGCAACGAAGACCCAGTGCAGCCAAAAATAAATTTATAAAAAAAAAAGATCGATCAAGCTGTACATGACTGACAGCTATGGTTTGTCAGCTTTCTTTAAGTTATAACTTAATAAAAAAAAATACGCCCATGTGCCATCTTAGAGACCAGAAGCAGCCCCAGGCCACTCTTACGCAAGGACAGTGTTTTGCTGGGTCCTCGGGACTCCCCTCTGTTCCATGTGAAAACACTAGGCCAAAGAAACTAGGATGCAAGTTTCTCTAAGTTCAGTCTATAAACACCTGGCATGAGGGACTTCCCTGGTGATCCAGTGGTTAAGACTCTGCGCTTCCAATGCCGGGGGCGCAGGGTTCAATCCCTGTTGGGGGGACTAAAATCCCATATGCCACGTGGCGTGGCCAAAAAACAAAGAAACAAAAAAACCCAAAAATCCCCTGGCATGAGAATCTCCCGGAGACCTGGTGAGACTGGACTCCCAGGGGTGGCTATCCTTCATGTTTATTTTTTGTTTGCTTCTAACAGGTATTACCTTTGCATGACTCAAAAATAAATACATTATAAAAGGGATGCATTGAGAAGTCTTACGTCACCCTTTCCCGTCCACCCCCTCCCCCCATCCTCAAAAAAAGAAACCACAGCCTTATTTGCCTCTTACATATCCTTCCAGTGCAAACTGAGCAGTACAAACATACCTTTTTTGTTTCCCCTCTTTCTTACCGAAAGGCAGCTTGCCGTGTGCATAACACCCCAGCTCCCCTCTAACCTAACGGTACAGTCGGCCCTTTGTATCCACAGATGGAGAACCCATGGATACAGAGGGCTGACCGAACCTCGCCATTTTGTACAAGGGACTTGAGCATCCGCAGGGGGTCCCGGAACCAACCCCCCCACAGACGCCGAGGGGACCACTGGAAGTGGCGGTCCCTTCCCGAGTTCCCTAGTCGGCCTCCCTATTCTCTCTCAGAGCTGCATGGTACTCCCTGGGTTGACTTTCCAATTTATTTAACGGATAATAAACTGCAGATGGACACGTGGGACGTTTCAATCCGTGGCTACGATCCCCTAATAAACAGCCCTGTGCAGAGGACTGCGCATCCACGGTGGTGATTCCTGGAGGACGGCTGCGGGAGAGGGTAGACGCATTTGTACTCTGAGAAACGGAACTGCCATTTTAACAAACTCCCCAGCGATTCTGATACCTGCCAGCTTTCTCCCCAGCCCAGCCCCCAAGCCTGTCCTGCAGCAGCCTCACCTCGTCCAGTCTGGCATACCAGGTCCTGTAGGCCTTGTTCCCAAATCGAGAGGGCTGGTCCACTGGAGGAGTCTCGTCAATCCACCTGTCCAGCGTGTTAAGAAGAGCGACCAGTTTCTCAATGGCCTGTGGAGGCAAGGAGAGGGGGCCAAGCCACGATGACTAGTGTCCCCAGGCTAGAGCCACAGAGGGAAGAAGTCCCAACTGCTGCTGGACAGTGACCGCAAGGCCTGGCACCACTGGCATCTCCCTGCTGTCCCCCTGTCTTCCCAACCACCCTGAATATGAAGGAGGGGACAGGTGAACACAGTGAGCCTTACAGAAAGGACCCAGCACTAGGCTGAAGGACCAGCGTGGCTTCTGCACCCGGTTTCTCCAGCCACAGCTCATCCGGGGGAGCTGCCGCACAAGCACAAGCTGCAGCCCTGACCTGCTTTGCTACGTTTCATTGGTGTCTTCCGTTCAGTACACAATACCTGCTCAGCGCTGAAAACAGATACGTAAAAAGGAAGAAAACAAAAATGACCAATGATCCTGCCACCCGGAAATCAACACCATAGGTATACCCCGCTTTTCCAAAGTTCACTTTTCGCCGCTTTACTTTTACGGAAGACCTACATTAGTAGCTGTTTTCGCTAACCGAAAGAAACCTGAAGAGGGTTTTCACTTTACACTACTTTGGTTTACAAAAGGTTTCGTAGAAACGCTCTACTTTCAGATAACGGGGGAACCTGTATTAACATTTTAACGTACTCTTCTATTGCATCCTTTTAATAGTGTTTTCCATTGCTTATCATGGTGAGAATTTTGAAGGCAGCTGGACCTGCCTTCAAATCACAGCTAAAACACCATTTCGTTGCCGCAAGACCTGGACCAAGTGACTTTAACTCTCTGAGCCTGTTTCCTCATCTCAAAAATGGGCATGATGGAAAATAACTCCAACGGCCGTCACAAGGACTAAGTGACAACCCATGAAGCATGCTAGCACAGTGCCTGGCACAGGGTGATCGTATACATCCACACACAGACTCTAAAACAGGTGTCACAGGGCACACGCTGCTTCATAGCCTGACCAGTTTCCTCATGACCCTTGTTCCACAGCAACATGGAAACATAATTTCGCAAAAGCCTCTAACAAGTGAATAATATTTCACTGTACCAATGTACTGTGATTTACTTACCAAATCCCTCATTGTTAAATGTTTGGGTTACTTCCAATTGTTCACTCCATGAAAAATACCCTTTGCAGAAATGCTGGGTCAGAGGTGCGAACGTGGGTAACGCTTTGTACGGCCAGCAGTGTCTGAGACCCATCTCTCATCTCTCACCTCTATCTTTCCTACAGAGGGCAGGGACTAAGGAGTGGAATCAGTGTGACAGGCCTGGCAGCGTTAGCACACCAAATGTTACTCATCGAGGACATCAGGTGATGCTATCTATCTAAAACAAAGGTCTGTGAGGGCAGCTCCAGAAGTGCCCCTTCCAGATGTAGCTCGCAGAAATGGGCCAGGACAAAGGTAACGAAAGGCTCGGGGAGCACACGACACAGGGGACAGGTGGGCCGGGAGGAGGGGCCTTGCCCAGAAGCAGATCTCGCCTGTGTCTGCCGGGTACAAATGGTATAAGGAGACACCTCCAGGCGCTCCTGGCGGGGGTAGGAACTAGCAAGAGGTGCCCACGGGAAAAGGGCCAAAGGCACAGAGGGCGAGGCACGGTCAGGTCTGCCACTGCTGAGACTCTGCAGAGAAGTGGTCCCGAGAGCTGAGTGTGTATTTGTGGGGAGGGAAAAGGCGGCCTTGAGCTAACGGGGTACACGGTAGCCCATGCCCCCGGCACCGGGAGGCACAAACCACACTGCAGTCCGTGCAGTCCACACAAATAGCAACGTGACAGTGGCCCTGATGCTGCCCTCCCTCACCTCCCCTTTCCCTATGCTTGGGGCCTGGGAGAAGAGGAAAATTATCTGTAAGAGGAGAAAGTTCCCTTTATACCTGACTGTGGCAAGGGCCAGGGTGACAAAGAGCTGCGTTGCTGAAATGTGACCAAACGCACTGCCAGAGCCTGGCTTTGTGAAGAACCAGGTCGCCAGGAAGAGCTGATAAGGACAGAGCAAACCTAACCCCATGCAGCAGCTGGGACTTATAAGGGATGGTGCAGTAATCCTGGCCCCAGAAACACCAGAACAGATTCCCCAGAGAACTGTCTTCTCGGTGAGGCACTGAAGGGGATATAAAGAAGGTGCTTGAAGCCAGCGGGGGCCAGGCCCCAGCTGCTAGCTCAGCTGGGCCAATGAATAATTAAAAGTCTCCTATAGCTCCTCTTTCTGGAGAGGGTTTTTGAAGGCAGGGGCTGCCTCTGTTGTTTGGCTTGCTGCGGGGAGAGGGTTGGAGGGGAGGGAGCTGCGGGCTGAAGCCCCTAGGAAGCATGAAGAATAATTTGAGCCACCCTCCTCCTCCTTGGACCAAAGCTTCCTTTTCAGATTTCATGGACCAGTAAAATTTTCTCCAAAATCTTACTTGCCAAATTTAAATTCTGCCCTCATTTAAAAAAATCAAACGGAACAACAACAGAACATAAGCCTCCTATCTACTATCACCTTTATTTTACAAAAATAAAACATTTTAACCCCCAAAGAATAGGACAGACATAATTTCAGAAGGAAGGAGCGCATTCTAAACATGGGTCTAGACGATCTCATACATCTCCTCGCCGGTTCCCCTTGCTGCGGGTGGTCTGGAAGCCGCCCCCAGGCCACTCCGCCCTCCCCCCCCCACCCCCCACAGCCACAGCTGCCTCCCCCTGCCTTGAGAGGCAGGAGAAGCGTCAGGGGAGCCACAGCAGCTGGCCTGGCAGGAAGGGAGGCCGCGTGCTGTGTGCGGTGCCTTCTGCCGCCACTGCCAGCCGCAGGCAGAAGCCGGGAGACCTCTGGAGACCACACGGGCCACCCCTGTCCCCTGAGTGAGAATGAACCCAGCTCAGGAGCCCCAAGTGCAACAACATCAGTGTTACTAGAAATTAAAACTGAAAACCAGCTAACGATAACAATAGCTAATAATGACAATGCCATCTAGTATGTGCCAGGCTCTGTGCTAAAAAAAAGAAACCTACACACGGGATCTCCCCAGGGGCCATGAGGAGGTCTGTGGCTCTTCCCATGAGGGGACGGAGCGTCAGAGGCGACAAGGCCACGCAGCTCAGAAGTGAGAGGTTATCAAAACCTGATCAGCCAGACTGCAGAACCCAAGCACTTAACCAGGTGCAGTCCTGCCAAAAGAATGGCTCCTGAGCTGAGACAACGCCTGGGTGGTACGGACATCAAAGCCTCAGGGGTAACGAAGGGACCTGAGAGGGCTTTGGCAGCTCAGGATCTGCTGGGGTAATTACAACACTGCCCTTTAATTAGGCTTCCCCCACATTCCCCAGCCCACTGAGCACAGCTCAGCGTTCCTTATCACAGGCTCAAGGAGAGGCCCTCTCGCCCCCCACCCCACCCCCCGCCGTCTGCGCCCACAGCCAAAGCCCCAGAGCACTGAGCAGGCCCAAGAGGAACCCAAGAGGTCACTGGGGGGCCAGCTCCCAAGAGACGGCTGTCAATCCCCAGCACAGGCCTGGCTCCCCGCAGTGACAGAACAGGACCTCGGCCTCCCAGCAGCCAGCTAGGGTCCAGGGGCATGAGGGCTATGCCAGCCTTGCCAAAGGTGGACGGACTGGGCCAGGGCAGGGCCAGGCCTTACCCGACAGACCGAAGCTACGGCTAGAGAGCTGGGTGGACAAGGCACTGAGAGGCTGCTCGGGCCTGGGGTCTGAGATAAGATAAAGCTCAAGGGGGCTCTGGGCTGCCTGGGACAGGAACACAGGAGGCCGCTGGAGGCCTGGCACCGGGGCTGGGATGGCATCCAGCAAGGGCCGAGAGCTTGCCCGTGCCTATCAGCCTCCCCACAGCTCTCACCCTCCCTCTACAAACAAGCCGGTCTTTGAAACACAGCCAAAGAGCACCAAGCAGTGTACGCCCTGCAACTCAGCATTTCCACCTCTCGGAATGAATCCTTAGGAAAGAACGCCCACAGGTCTATGTGCGAGGGTGTTCAGAGCAGCAATGTTTAGGGAAATAACCTCAAAGTCTAAGCGGGGGACTGTTTAAACCAGCGAGGGCATGGCTCAGGGGGCAGAGGAGCCCCCGGGGCAGGTCTGGGCGACAGTCCCCTCGCTGTGAGCAGCAGGCTGCCCTTGGGAGCCCGTCACGGGGAGGAATACAGGGCGCGGCCAGCGTTTTTGTTCGTGTTATACACGTTTCTAGCAGTAATCTCTTTTTTTTTTTTAAGATTTTTTTGATGTGGACCTTTTTTTTTTTTAAAGTCTTTATCGTATTTGTCACAATATTGTTTCGTTTTATGTTTTGGATTTTTGGCCGCGAGGCATGTGGGATCTGAGCTCCCCGACCAGGGACTGAACCCACACTCCCTGCACTAGCAGGTGAAGTCCCAACCACTGGACCGCCAGGGAAGTCCCCTCTAACAGTAATGCCTTCAGTGAGCATATTTACCTCTTTGGTGATCATTTTTAATTTAAAAAGTTACATACAGACACCAGTTGACAAAAATGCAGGCTAGGGAATTCCCTGGCGGTCCAGTGGTTAGGACTCCACGCTTCCAATACTGGGGCCCGGGTTCAGTCCCTGGTCGGGGAACTAAGATCCCACAAGCCACATGGTGTGGCCCCAAACAAAAGAACAACAAAACGAAACAAAACAAAAATGCAGGCTATGAAACAGCTTATATACCTTGATCTCAATTTTATAAATACACATCTATTCACAGATTTTTTTTTAATTAGCAATGCAGACACTAAAATGTCAGCGGCACGTGTGTCTGGGCAACCTTAGTTTCTGCAGACACTAAAGTGTCAGCGGCATGCGTATCTGGGCGACCTTAGTTTCTGCAGACACTAAAGTGTCAGCGGCACGCGTGTCTGGGTGGCCTTAGTTTCTGCACTGGGCCCACTGTGGGCTCCTGATGGCTATTTTTGGAAAGACCCGGCCCGGCAGGCTCCTGCCTTTGCCTACCTCGGAGACTCTGTACTCGAAGCTCAGCTTCTTCCCCTTCACACCTTCGTTGAGGGTGAGGATGAATCCGATGTAGTCAGCGTACGCCTGCCAAACAGAGTGGGGGCGGGACGTGGAGAAGGGTGTCAGAGCCCCACCCTCTACACCCTTGCCAGCCCCCAGCTCCACCCAGTTACCAAAGAGCTCCAAGCTGCCCCCGGCTCCCACCCCGACAGCAGGAGCAGCAGAAAGATAACGCCAAGCACCCAACCCTGACCCTCCATCCAAAACCACTGGCAGGCCAATGACCACAGTGACACCTGGACCTCCAACCAGAGTCTACTGTGCACTCACCATGGCTGCCAGCAGTTTCTTTATACAACAACCCCACAAGGTAGACACTATCATTGTCCCCATTTTACAGATGAGGAAACCAAGGCTTCAGGGGAAGTGACTCCTAAGACCAAGGTGTCATTAGACGTGCAGCTAGGACCCAGCCAGCCAAACTCCAAAGTAGAGCGGCGAGTACGCCACCGTTATACTATACCACCAAGGGTCCATCCCCTGGTAACTTTCCAGATGTTTCCCCCACCAGGCAGGCCAGGCTGCGTACCTGCGTTGCAGATGCCCTGCTCCCAGGAGATGAAGTTGCTTTCTGCCCATGGCCAGGTCTCCCAGCACACCCATCCCCAGCTTCCAACTGGGCAACCTCTTCCCCACGGGGCTGCAGGTTACAGCCAGCACAGGGCCTAAGAAAGCACTGAGGTGCAGGCCCCTGTAGAGGCAGCTCCTGGCAGCAAAGCAACTTCTGTGTGGCCTTGTTTCTTCTGCATCCCTTTTGCCTCTCACTTTCTTGCCTCCTCTTTATCCAACACTTAAGGATGTCGG
>NW_020837951.1:6885699-7058327 GCF_003676395.1 Aethalodelphis obliquidens
CACACACACACACACACACACACACACACACACACACACACACACACTTCGCCAGAACATGCAATCCCAAATCAAAAAGACAAGACTTCAAACTCGAGACTGTGATCAGTGAGGTCAGACCCACAGCCTCTCTAGCCTCAGATTATTCCACCTCTGACAAAGGTGCCACGGGACAGCTGGATCCCCTACAACCCCTCAGTATAAGATGGAAACCTCCAGAGTTTTAGAGGTGTTCCTAAAAAATCCCACAGGGTATAATATGTTATCACCTACGACTTGGGAACCTGTCTACATGTTTAACCTGTACCATTTTTGAAAAGGATAACAGCAATCCAGATTTACTGATTACCCCCACGCCCCATGATTTGCCCACACCATCGACGGAACACACGCTACCAGCTCGGTGAGGAAACTACAGTAGCCCCATTTTGAAAGATAAGAAAACAGGCTCACAGAGGCCGCAGCGTGCCAGGTAGAGCCAGGTCTATGTAACTCCAGAATCCAAGGTTTTCATCACTACACTGTCTGAGTTAAGCAGTTCTTTCCACTGCTCCTAAACATCCCTTGTTTCAAACTTCAAAGAAGGAACACCTCCTGGGAACCCGAATCTTCTCAGCCATAGATAACCTCCCTGAGCCTTCCTTGGTCTCAGTGCACAGGTTCTCCCCCCACACCTCCCACCGCCCATCTTCACAGACACATTCATCTCACTGATAATTCTGGTTGTCTTATATATCCTGATGTCATTACCGGAACTCCTAAGGGCACATGCACAGAAGTTTTGTACCAAACAAAATAAATGTCAGGTTTCAAATGCCTTAACAGACCATACCCAGCTCTTTGGGGTTTTTTTTTTTTTTTTTTTTGCTGTTGTTGTTGTTTTTTTGTGGCGGGGTAGGGAGTGGAGGGGATGCCTCTTTTGATTTTCAAAGTTTCTCCCTCCTGAGACCTTCCCAGAGGTCATAAAAGGGGAGACAAGGTAGAAGGAACAGTGAATGGTTTCAAAACATTAGCTGTTTTGAAATAGCTGTTTAGCCAACCTATTTGCACCTTTGACAGAATTTTAAAAGTCCTTCTTGGCTCAAGGGAGGGGACGGGGAGGGGTCAGCAAACACCCTTCCATTTCCCCACGTTACCGGTCTAAGAGGATCCTTTCCCTCGCACCTCCATCCCAGTTATTTGAGATGCACAGTGTAAATAAAAGTTACAGATGGTGATGCCAGAAAGAAAGTCGTCTCTTTGCACAACCAGCGTTTTTAAATCAGTGGTTTAGAGGACCAAGGGCAGTTTCCCTCGATAACTTCTTAGCCACTGAAACTCCGGAGCCCGGTCTCCAAGGGGAAAAGAGAGCAGGTGATGAGGGGGAGTCAGGGCCGAGGGGTCGAGGCAGGCCCCACGGAGCACCAGCCCCCAGCCCCAGTGCAGGGTCTAATGAAGACAGCAGCCGCCATCCCTGCCTGCTTCCCCGCCAGGTCAAGAGCTGACTTTAGCAGGAGCAGCCCAGGTGTGGAAAAGGCCTCCCCTTCGGGCCACGGGGCTGCCCGCCCGACCCTCGGGCAACTCAGGCTCCCCAAGTCCTGGCGTTACGCCCCACCCATCGCCCTTTTGTAGTCCCGGGATCCTACCCTCCCTCCAGATCCCCCAGCACTTCTCCCTCGGGGCCCAAGAGCGTTTGCCCCTCGAGTTCCTCCACCTCCCGACCCTCCTCCCCTCGCTGAGCAACCCACACACCGCACCCCACACACCCCACCCCGTCCCCGCCCCCACGCCTGGCACCGCCCCCGACCCCCACTCCACCGCGGCCCCTCCGCCCTACCTGGCTGCGACCGCTGCTGGCCCTCAGCCATCTTCCAGCCGCCAGGCGCCGGCCTGGATGCCTGCAGTCCCCTCTCACCTTTCACCCCCGCACCCACCCTGCCTCTCCCCGGCCCCACCACGCGCTCAGAGCTTTCCGAAGAGAAATGAGCACCGGCCGGCTAGAGCCGAAAACCGAGAATTAGAGTCACCCCAGCGAGGACGCCCGCCATATTGGTGCGGGGCACTCAGGGAGCATGCCCAGCAACGGCCGACTCGCGGCGGCCGCGCTCACCCGGAGGCGCTGGACATGTTGGTGCGGGGCGCCGGAGAGCATGCGCACCAACGGCCGGCTCGCCGCGCGACTCGCCAACCGCCTGCTGGGAGGGCCCTGGGAGCGCGGCAGCCATGCTTTTGCTGGGCGGTCCCCACCTGTCATCTAGTAGCGTGACTCTGACGCTATCCCTAGGACTAGGAGAAGACATTCCCTTGTCAACATGGTTGTGTTTTCCCACCACTCTGAGAGCAGCGGTCGAGGGCACCAAAAGGACTGAGAGGGATGCACACCACCGCCTCCAACAGTTTGGACGGCTTATGGAGGTGGGAGAGGGCGAGCTGGACGGCAGCCTCCGCCTTGCTCCCCTTCCAGGGTTCCACCACCTCGCGGGGTCCCCAACCGCTAACTGCGCCCTGGTCCCGCCCCAGGCCCCGCCCCACGCTCTCGGCTGGCCGCCGGGGCCAGCAACTGGCCCGAGGCCGCGCCCCAGGAGTCCGCCTACCCCGGGCCGCCTGCCCGGCCCGGTGGGTGGGCGCGGGGCCGCCTCTACCGGCTGGCGGCAGTGACTCGACGACCTTGGCCCGGAGGCTCTAGCGGGAACCCACCCACGGCGGCGGCGCGGACTTTGCCCAGCGCGGGGGACGGAGCGGACCGTGTGTCCGCGGGCGGGCCGCAGAGATGTTGGCCTTCGCTGCCAGGGCCGTGGTGAGTGCGGCCGGGAAGCCGGCCTAGCGGGCCCTGGACCGGGCGGGCGGGCCGCAGACCGGGCCAGCAGCGCAGCTACGCCCGAGTGGGAAAACCGGCCGTCAAGGCGCCGCGGCCCGGTGCCTGCAGTCCAGCGTCACCAGCAGCTGCTGGGCCGGGCTCGGCAGGTGGGCTAACTCCGCTTGTCAGAGGGGGAGACTGAGGCTTAAGGTCAGAGGCTAGATCGAAGCCACACTCTGTGGCGCCAAATTCCAAAGACCCGGCAGACACAGTAAGGACCCTGGCTTCGGGCAGCACCTCCACCTTAGGCCCGGAGCCAAGTAGCGGAGAGACCAGGAGTGTCTCCTCACGGTTATTCTCTGCCTCACACACCTGTCGCACGCTCAGCCTGAGCCATTTCTTCCCTGGCCAGAGCCACGTCTCCAACCCCATCCAGTTGGTCACCTTCCCCGGGTTTATCAAATGGCCCCTGGGGTATTGTGTGTGGCCAGAGACACTTCAGTGAGGGCATCAAGCTGGGCTGCTCAGAAAGTCCTCAGAATTGGCAGAAGGCAGCAGGTGGTAGCCCCATGCCCTCCCTCTCCACCAGTCACTCGCCCAACTTGATTAACAACTGCACACCCCCATGCCTCCACCCCTACCCCCAATCTTCCCCGGGAGCAGCTTGGAGCAGGTAGTGCTGCTATCCTGACTTGGATTCCTTTCCTCTCTACTCCAAGTATATCTCTGTTTGTATCTCCCTCTGTCTGGGCCAAGAAGTGTATTCAGACACTGCCAGGCCCAGAGGGCTGAGGTATCCATGCACCTGCCCAGAGGCTTTTCCAGATTTTCCAGGACCTCAGAGCTCCATCTCATCCTTGCCACTGCCACCTGAGCTCTGTTCCCATCCCACAGATGGCCTCTGGGTCATATTCTAGGACCTGCTAAATGGCCTGATCACTTTACTGCCAGGAAAACTGAGGCAAGGGGAGACTTGGCCAGCATCCCCGGACTCAAATCTAGTCCAGTCTCAAAGCCAGCGTTCTCTGTTCTGGGTTATTTATTGACTTATTTGTCTGCACTGGGTCTTAGTCGCGGCACTCGGACTCTTTAGTTGCAGCATGCACGTGGGATCCAGTTCCCGGACCAGGGATCAAACTCGGGTCCCCTGCATTGGGAACTCCGAGTCCTTTCCACTGCACCACCAGGGAAGTCCCTGGTTTATTTTATTTTATTTTTTTGCGGTACGCGGGCCTCTCACTGTTGTGGCCTCTCCTGTTGTGGAGCGCAGGCTCAGCGGCCATGGCTCACGGGCCCAGCCGCTCCATGGCATGTGGGATCTTCCCAGACCGGGACGCGAACCTGTGTCCCCTGCATCGGCAGGCGGACTCTCAACCACTGTGCCACCGGGGAAGCCCTCTGGTTTATTTTTAATGCCCAAAGATCTCGTAACCCCCAGCTGAATGAGCCACAACTCAAGAGAGCCAGGCTTTGGTGGAAGGGTGGCCCAGAAGGGCCCCAAGAGCCTTGGAGGGAAATGTCCATTTACACTCCCTTCCCAGTGTCTGCTCCTTTGCACCAACCCCTGTTTTCAGGACTATATTCAGGGTTGTAGTTTAACCTCAGCGGCCAAGCAGTTTCTGTCCTCCAGCCAAGTTGTCCCTCATCAAAAACACCTATGCAGATTCTGACAGGTGCATTTTTAAAACCTCTTGGCCTGCCTCCTTGGCATTGGGCCCACCCAGGGAAGAAAGGGAAAAGTTTTCCAGGTTTCCTTCTGCTCCAGTGCACACCACCAGCCCTCTCACCTCCTCCCCATTTCTCCACTTCTGGAAGCTCAAGAGGGTGGAACAGCTGCTCCTGGGACAGCCATAACCCCAGATGCCACCACAGCTGCTGTAGCCAGCGCCGCTGCCCCCTCTGCCTCCCCCTGAATCTTGGCTCTTGTCTTTTCTTTCCAGCCCGGGCAAGTGGCTGCCTCTTGCTAGGTTCTGCTCACCCACTTGGTAGCACAGTTAGGCTTAGAGATCCAGCCCAAGGCAGACAGACAGGGCTCAGAACCTCAGTCCTGCCATGGAGGACGGGCAGCAGAAAGAGAAGGTATGAAACGGAGCCTCTGCCGCTTGCCTGCCCACTACTGCCAGCAGCCTCGGACCCTCCTGTCTCTCTTTCTGTCCGCCTCCAGAGTCTCCAGACTCTCTCTCTCTGTCAGCTCTCACCCTCCTTGCCAGGCCACTGAGCTCTCTCTTGGCACAGCGCTGCCCCCATGCCACCCCTGTCCCCACCCCACAGACAGGAAAAAGCCCAAGACCTCGCCCTCACCCAGAGGTACTGTCGTCGTCTGGCCCTATCTGATTTTCTCTTCTTTCCTCCCATGTCTCCACCTGGTAAGGATGGGAGGAAAGGAGGTGGGGACCTCCAGGAGGGAGTGGTCACCTCACTGCTGGCTGGCTCATCGTCCCAGGGTGAGAAAGGTGGGGCCCTGTGCATCCAATAGGTGAGAGGTCCCTCTGAGCTCTGCCACCCCCAGTAGGTGCCGTTCATCCTGACTCGGTTCCTCTGAGTGCTGCCAAGATCAGTGGCCACTCCCCACCCTCCTCCATCCCTACTTACATCTCCTGGCTCCTAAGAGGTGGAGACACCTACAGCTGGAGAGCTGGGAAACCAGGGCAGTCACCACCCAAGAGGCCGTCTCTGTCCCCAGGAGTGGGCACAGAAGTGCCCAGGACTTCGGCTTTGGGATTGCCAGGGCCTCCCAGAGCCGGTGCGAGAATGAGTGGGATGTTCTGCCGCCTGCAGGTGAAGCCCCTGGGCTTCCTCAAGCCCTCCTCCATGATGACGGTTTCCAGTCGCTTTAAGACACACCAGGACTCGCTACCCCGGCTGCCCGTGCCCCCGCTCCAGCAGACCCTGGACCATTATCTCAAGGCGCTGCAGCCCATCGTGAGCGAGGAGGAGTGGGCCCAAACCAAGCAGCTGGTGGAAGAGTTTCAGACGGCGGGGGGCGTAGGGGAGCGCCTGCAGAAGGGGCTGGAGCGCAGGGCCAGGAAGATGGAGAACTGGGTGAGTGAGAAGGCAGGGGCACACCAGTCCCCTTGACTCGCGTGCAGGGTTAGGGGAACAGGGCACCCCCACACAGAGACCCTGGGTCGTTGTGAGCGTCCCTCCTGTGGCCTGTTGCTGGCTGCACACCCCAGATTTTCCAATACGGGCTGCTCTGGTGCAGCCATTTGCACCACAGAGTTTCTTGAGCACTTACTCTGTGCCCGGCACCAGGCAGGGTGCTGGGAGAGCAAGAGGGGCGCCGTCAGCAGCCTGCGGGAGCCGACATTCAAGTAGGGCAGGAGGAGGACACGCGCAAGTGGACGAGGTCTTCTCAGCCAGTGACGTTCTATAGAAATGAAAAGGACGATGCGAGAGCGAGAGTGGAGGACAGTAGCATCTTCATTCTGAAGGGGCAGAGAGGGCAGGGAGGAGGCGGTGTTGGGTCTGAGACAGACAGAGGGAACAGCACGGGCAAAGGTGGCAACAGCTCACGCGTTCGGGGACAGAGGCTAGAGTGGAGTGCAAGGGCAGGGCGGGGCCCCCAGGAGAATTCGGCACTTGGACTTGAGCTCAGTGGGAGGGGGCTGCAGGGTGATTATATTGACAGTGACTCATTGTCCTGGTTCTGTGTCTCAGTCTGTCACAAAGTCGTGTTCAGCGTGTGCAGATGCCCCGGGCCGTGTCTGTGCGCATCTTACACCTCAACGTGCAGTTAGAGAGGACTGCCCTGCTGCTGGGAGGGAAGCAGGGTGGGACAGGGAGCCCGGTGGGGAGAGGGTGGGAAGTCATTTGGTCCAGGGTATATTTCGGGGGTGGACAGTCCTGTCCTAAAGCAACTGTGTGGGTGAAGCAAAGGGGAATGTGTTGAGAGAGGGGTGAATGAGGGAGAAGCGGGTGTGCGGGAGAGGACCAGAGCCAGGTCTGGCCCTACAACGTGAGGGGCGCTGTGAGGGAGCGGGTGGAAGGGTGGGGGCTGCACAGAGGAGGGGGGAGTCATCAGCTGGCAGAGGGCACAGATGAGCCTTGGCGGGTCAGGGCCTTGGACCCTGGAATCAGGGTCTCAGCAAGTCTGAGACCTGGCAGTTTTCCAGCTTTCTTTAGCCCAGAACGACTGCTTCAGACAGAATCTGCTGGCTAAAGGGCTGGGGTCACTACCCCCTCGCCACTCACAGGGCTCCTAAGGGGCTCTCCCACTGCCCAGCAGATTCTCACGGAGGGAATGCCCACATCGATAGGATCTCCCCTTGACTCCCGAGCTCGGGTCAGAGGCTCTGAGGTCCTTGGTGACCTGAGGGCTCCTGGCTAAAGGCCAGCCCAGCCCGGCTGTCCTCAAGGGGAGGGAGTTCCTGTCTGCCCCTCCCTGATCTACAGATGAGGAAACTGAGGCCCAGAGAGATAGATTGAAATCCCAGAGGCACACAGCAGCTCTCCAGGAGGCCCCGAGTTAGACAGGAGGGTCTGGCTGATCAGGGGCCATGTCTCCAGGTCACAAATCAGCGGACAGCAGTCGCCCACTGGCCTGCTGTGCCACCCAGGCACGTTGTCCTCCTTCACCCCTTGCCAGGGGCCCAAGGCCAGCAGTTTCCCAAGGGGAGTCTGTGTGGTGAAGAGGCACGTCCCAGTGCTGTTTAAGATGGGATGCAGAAGCACGGTGGGGCCTGGGTCTCCAGGGACTGAGGGACCTGCCACAAAGAGGCACATTGGGCCTGTGCTTGGGGGAGTGTGTAGCGGGGGCGATGTTGCCATCAGCACCTGAGGTACAAGGGTGACAGTCACCTGGTTGTCCCAAGACAGGAGCCTTTAGCGCATGTCCGTGGCTAGTCCCCAGAGATACCCTGCCCTGGGCGGAGGACGGCCAGCCCAGTAGAGACGCAACGTGTCACCTACATCTTGTCACTAGTGCAATGATTTGTCTTTACAGTGAGCTCCCCAGATTACCCTGACCTTGAGATCCAAGTGGGTGTCCATTCCCTAGTATGACAGCAACAAAACTGAGGCCACAGAGGACCAGGATTCCTGAGGGCTCTTCTGAACCCCGGGCTCCTGCCTACCTGGACAGTGCCTACCTGAGATGGGCAAAAACTCATTCATCAGACATTCTTTTTATATAGCTTTCTCTGTTTTCCTTTCTATCAGACAGACGTTTTTATTTCTAAAAGTATTAAAATCATTGACCTAAAACATGTAAGATAAGGAAAAATGGTTGATATTTCCACCTCTGTTCTTGCCCCCACCCCAGGTTTCCTGCCAGTCTTTGCTTCTTGGCAGTGTTGCCTGATTTCCCTCGCTAATGCTGATTGGCTCCATCTAAAGGGAGGATGATGGGATGCTGCTGGGTTTAAGGGATTGGGCGGGGTCTGGATCTGAGCATTCACTTTGAGAATCTGTGCTCCCTAGAGGGGACAGAGGGTGCCCAGCCAGGTCCACTGGCCCTGGTGGGGAAGGGGCAACCTGGTCCCCGTGCACCCCTCCTCACAGGCTCTGGTCCTTCCCCCAGCTGTCCGACTGGTGGCTTAAAACAGCCTATCTCCAGTACCGCCAGCCCGTAGTCATCTATTCCAGCCCTGGTTTGGTGCTGCCCAGGCAAGACTTTGTGGATCGGCAGGGCCAGCTCAGGTGAGTGGCCAAGGTGGGCGTGGGGCTCTGGGCTTTCTGCTGGGAGATCGGAAGGGCCCCGGCCCTGTTACCTTTCATCCCCACAAACAGCCTTAGGAAGTAGGGAGCGTCATCCCTGTTTTACAGGTATGGAAACAGGATCAGAGTAGTGAAGGCACCTGCTCAAGATCACCTTTCGGGATTGGCTGACCCAGACAGGAAGCAGGATCTTCCTGGCTCCAAAGCTTCATAACTGTTAACCACCAAACTGCAGACTGGGGCCCCTCCCTCCTGCTAAGCCTGAGGCCACCCCTCAGCCCAGTTCTGGCACCTCACCACTCCTTCCTGCTCGCCTCCGCTGGCCACAGGGGTGACCTTTGTACACAGTCCTCTTTCCACATTTGGCCATGTCACTTTGCCTTGGCCTCTGTTCCAGTCCTACCAGGGGTAAAAATACCAGTGACGGGGATCTCCTGCCCAAGGACTAGACACTCACGGCTATCACTGCTTCTCTTAAAGGGATCAGGGCACCCCAGGAAGGGCCAGGGGTTCAGGCCCAGGAACTCTAGCCAGTGGGCCCCATGTTGGAGGCCAGGAGCACCCCCAGGCTTCGGGCATGGTTGACATGGCCCAGACAGTCCAGGGATGAAGGGCAGGATGAGCAAGGTGGCCTGGGGGACACAGAGGCCCAGAAACAGGAAGGGATCTAGGAGAGGGGAACACGTCACGCCACTGCCCTCCCATTCACCCTTCCCCTACCCCCGCAGTCCTAGGTCCCTCCATGACTGATGCCTCAGAGCAGGGTGACGGCCTTCCAGACTCCAGGCTGTGGATCAGGGCCTCAGGCCCGCTGTGGTGGAGTCAGAGGGCACTGGCTCATAACCCAGCCATAATCATGCTGTTGTCCCTGCCAGGCGCCTGGCCGCGCATCTCCCTAATCCCTTTCCCTAGAGATTACGTGGGCTGGGACTGGAACACAGGTTCTGCACTTGAACTCCTTCAGGCTCTCTGTAAGCAGGAGAGAGGAGGAAGGTAGTAGGTCGCTTCCCTGGACTAGGCTGCGCCCATCACCCTGGCGTCTCTGACCCAGGGACCTCCTTCTGGGTGTCCACACAGCCTTCTGATCTCTAACTGGTCCCTCCAGGTTCGCTGCCAAATTAATCGAGGGTGTGTTGGATTTCAAGGCCAGGATTGACCAGTGAGTGGCCCCGCCCCCACCCTGTCTCCTCCCACCTTGACTGCCTACCTGCCACAGCCCCTCCAGCCGGTCCCGCCCTACCCTAAACCGGAGCCCCCTCCCCGCACCCCGCACCCCCTGCCGGGGTGCTGAGCAGGCCCAGAGCTCAGTCACTTTCACTTCCTGTTGACCCAGCCTCTTTGGGGGCTGGGGAGACAGACCTGGGTCCTCCGCTCCAGCCGCCGTGACCTCCTCCGGGTGGTCCTATTCCAAGAGAGCCTGGAATTGGCGTCCCAGCCAAAGAGGACCCCGCCCCCCCGCCGCCCCGCCCCCCCCGCCCCGGGGTTGACTTGCTGCTTCATCTTCCCTGTGGCAAACTGAAGCCCAGAGAGGAGAAGGGCGTTTCCAGGGTGACTCACGAGCAGGGTGGATTTCGGGCCTCCTAAGCCAGTCGGGCTCCAACAGGCCCCCCTGCAACCGACCTCACGCTGAGGGGGCGGGGGGACACGAAGGGGCCCAACACTGCTTGCGTGAGCCCCACTGCCTGACCAAGCCCGCAGCCATAGCCAGCAGCTCCCTGTGGGTCCCGCCTTCCTCCCTGTCCCTCTGCCCCTGCAGCGAGACCCTGCCCGTGGAGTACCTGGGGGGAAAGCCGCTGTGCATGAACCAGTACTATCAGATCCTGTCCTCCTGCCGCGTGCCGGGCCCCAAGCAGGATTCGGTCACCAACTTCAGCAAGACCAAGAAGCCACCCATGCACATCACCGTGGTGCACAACTACCAAGTGGGTGCCCCCCCCGCCCCGAAGCCTTAGCCCCACGCTCAGTTGCCCGGAGGAGAGGGGCGGGGCCGAGAGTCAGCTTCCCCAACACACCTGCCCATGTGCCCCCGGAACAGGCAGGCCCTGGGCCTCTCTCTGCCCTGGGTCTCCAGCCAGGCCCCAGCCTGGGGGAGGCCAGGAAGGGCTATGGGCCTGGGCAGCCTGGGGAGAGCAGTGCAGGGACCTCCTCCCATCTCCTCGCCCTCAGCCTGACGCCATCCTCTCAGCTGGGCTGCCCAGGCCAGGAGGAGGCTATGCTGGGAGGTGACTGCTGCCCATCTGAGGCTCCCACGAACCGCCTTCTCTCCACCTGCCTGTGCCCGGACAGTTTTTCGAGTTGGATGTGTACCACAGCGATGGGACGCCCCTGACCTCGGATCAGATCTTCACGCAGCTGGAGAAGATCTGGAACTCATCACTGCAAACCAACAAAGAGCCTGTGGGCATCCTCACCTCCAACCACCGTAACTCCTGGGCCAAGGCATACAGCACCCTCATCAAAGGTACCCCTGGGATGGGAGGGGAGGCCCACACCAGGCCCTGGGCAGCCACAAGTCTCACTGAATCCTCTCAACTCGGAGCGGGTGCTGTTGGCCCCATTCCACAGAAGAGGAAACTGCAGTGCGGTTGGGTCCAGTTAGTTCATTCTTTCTATTAAGTAGCAAGTTGCCGTGAGAATGCAAGTCCTCTGGCTGAGGAGCCCACCTCCACCTTCCCTCCAAGTCCCGTGTTGGTCAGGAGCATTGTCCCCAGAGTCAGCCCCCGGGTCGGATCCCTGACTGCCTCAACGGCTCTCTGCGTGACCTGGGCTTCTGTTTCCTCCTTTCTGAAGTGGGTCAGGTGTTAGCCCTGCCTCACGGGGTGCCGTGGGGCCGCAGGCCCCTGCCAAGTGAAGCTCCGGAGGCCTCCCCAGGCCTGGCCCCCATGCCACCACACACACACGCACACACACATCCCCACAGACAAGGTGAACCGGGAGTCAGTGCACTCCATTCAGAAGAGCATCTTCACCGTGTGCCTGGACGCACCCATGCCTTGGGTCTCGGAAGACGTGCGCCGCAGCCAGGTGGCTGGCCAGATGCTGCACGGGGGTGGCAGCAAGCTCAACAGCGGCAACCGCTGGTTCGACAAAACGCTGCAGGTGAGGACCTGGCAGGGCCAGGGCTCCCGCCCAGGCATGCACCCAGCCTTGGCCCACTGCTGCCCCGGGACTTCCTGCCCCTCCCCTGGAGCCCGGAGTCCCTGGCTTCCCAGCTTGTAAAGCAGCGGGGAAGCCAGAAGGTGGGCGGGGCTATACCTAGCAGCAGTCAGCCTGTCATTACTGGGCCTGGCCTGGTAACCCGCGTCACTCCTCCGACATATCCATCAGCAGATCAGAGAGAGCCTGGGATGTGGGGCCAGGCAGAGTGGCCCAACCTTGGTCGTGACTTTCCCTCTGTACCTGTAAAATGGGGTGGTAGGACTCGCAAGGGTCGTTGCGAGGACTCGGAAAGGTCTGTTTAGCACGGGATGTGCTTAGCGTGACCTGGGACAGGTGTTCCAAGGCCCCCAGTGAGTGTTAGCTGTTAGGAATAAGAGTAATAAGTCAGCAGAACCCCTTGAGATGGTTCAGGGACGCCCTACCCATGGGACCCAACCGGAGAGTGGCTCCAGGGACCTGGGGCTGTCGGGGTCCCCATTCTCCTCTGCAGTTCATCGTGGCAGAAGACGGCTCCTGTGGGCTCGTTTATGAGCATGCGGCAGCAGAGGGACCCCCCATCATCACCCTTGTGGACCACGTCATTGAGTTCACGTGAGTGTGGTTCGCCCATCCTCCAGCCAGTTCTCCAGCTCCTGATGACAGGTGACACAGAGGCGACAGAGTAGCCCTCAGAGGAGCAACGGCATTCTCCCTTATACCTGGGAATCTGTTTCTTCAGAGGAAGCCAGAAGAGGGCATGGGTTTTAGAGTCGATCAAACCAGGGTTTGAATTCTGGCTCTGCCACTTCTCAGCCTTGTGACCTTGGACAAGTCCCTTCCCCTCCTCCGTTTCCCCATTTAAAAGCTGAAATGAAGGCAGTTCTCAGAAGATTCTCAGAAGAACAAACCCAAGAGTCTCCCTGGGCTGGTCCCCGCCAGCTTCGGGGACCCATCCTAATCCCGGGGATGGACCCAGGCTCCCGAGACGCCCGGCAGGAGGCTGAGACCCCCACGTCCTATGCAGGAAGAAGCCCGAGCTCGTGCGGTCTCCCATGGTGCCCCTGCCCATGCCCAAGAAGCTGCGGTTCAACATCACCCCCGAGATCAAGAGCGACATCGAGAAGGCCAAGCAGAATCTCAGCATGTGAGTGCTGGGTGGCAGGCGGGCGGGGCCGGGCCCCTCTAGCCAGCACAAGAGTCAGCTCTGCCATCGTGCCTGGCTGGTTCTGAGACTGCCCTCGGCCCCTCCCTGGGGCTGGCAGAGGCTGCCCGGTGTCTGCTCCTCACCCACCTCCCCCGACTCCCAGCATGATCCAGGACCTGGACATCACGATGTTGATGTTCCACCACTTTGGGAAGGACTTCCCCAAGTCTGAGAAGCTGAGCCCAGACTCCTTCATCCAGATGGCACTACAGCTGGCCTACTACAGGTGCACCCCGCCCCCCATGAAGGAGGGATGAAGCCTGGGGGCGGAGGCGGGGGGACCTGCCAGGTGTGCTCAGCCCACCTCCCACCCAGGATCTACGGGCAGGCGTGCGCCACCTATGAAAGCGCCTCTCTGCGCATGTTTCACCTGGGCCGTACCGACACCATCCGCTCGGCCTCCATGGACTCACTGACCTTCGTCAAGGCCATGGATAACCCTGATGTGACGGTGAGAGGTCCGGGGCAAGGGTGGGAGAGCTGGGTTCGAGCCTCTCCCTTCCTGCTCATTCTGTCAACACGCAGTGAGCACCTATTGTGTTCCAGTCCTGTGGTGGATACTGGGCATCTAGGGGGAGATGGAGCCATGAATTTATCAGCGTGGAGCTTTCTTTCAGCCAAAGAGAAAAGGAAACTGCAGTGGACCCTTGAACAACATAGAGGTTAGGGGCACCGCAGAAATCCACATGTAACTTTGTAGTCAGCTCTGTGTCCATGGTTCTGCACCTGCAGGTTCAGCCCACCACGGGTCATGTCATACTGTTGAATTTATTGAAAACAATCCACGTGTAAGTGGACCCGCACAGTTCAAACCCGAGTTGTTCAAGGGTCAGTCATCAGCAGTGAGCACTTGCCCTGTGTCAGGCCTTGGCTGGGGGCTGGCCAGAGAGATGGCAGCTCCAGTTCCTGGTCTCAGGGAGCTCAGAATCTAGAGTGGGGAGTGGGCCACTGAGGAAGGTGGCAAGAACAGGAAGCTGCAGCTCCCTGTCCCCTCCCCCTGCCCAGGAGCACCAGAAAGTGGGGCTGCTGCGGAAGGCCGTGCAGGCCCACCGAGCCTACACCGAGCAGGTGAGCCGGCCCTTCCTGTCCCTGCTTGCGTGACCCGGGCATTTCCCACTGGCCTGTCCACCTGCCTGTCCATCCCTGCAGCCAATGGCTGCTCCCCTTAGCATCAGACACCCCTCCCCTAAGGCTTGGGGCACTTGGAGCAAAGCTGAACATCCCCATTTTACAGTGGGAGAAACCAAGGCGAGGCCCAGTGGCTGCCCGGGTCGGCCTCTGGATCTTGCGTCATCACGGCTTCCCCGATGCCCCTGGAGCCCAGGATGCTGAGGGTGTGCACGGGCTGGCAGACAGCAGGGGTCCTGCCCTCTGACAGCTTGGGCTGCAGTCAAGGGGTGGAGGTCTGGTTCCCACCCTGGCCCTGAGCACTTGTACATGCCAGGCTTTGCCCATGTCACATGCAGAGGTCTATCTAGATCTCACTGCCGCCCCGCAAAGGGAGTTTAGTGACTGTCCCTATTTCACAGATGAAGACACTGAGGCTTCAAGATGTAAGTGACCTGCCAAGGTCCCTGCCAGGATGATGCCACCCAGCTGCAGTCCTGTGCTCTTAGGCTGCACCTTCCTGCCTCCCTGGGTGGGTCCCTGGGCCTCAGTTTCCCCATCTGTGAAGTGAGGGCTCTTCTGCTTGGCTGCCCTGGTCTCACGGGTCTGAGGGGCCAGTGAATGGAAGAGGCATTGCCGCCATGGGCTCCTGAGGAGGGCAGCGGTGCCTCGTGGGCCTGAAGCCCCTGTTCCTGACAGCTCCCCTTCCTGCAGGCCATCCGTGGGGAGGCCTTCGACCGCCACCTCCTGGGCCTGAAGCTGCAGGCCATCGAAGACCTGGTGAGCATGCCCGACATCTTCATGGACACCTCCTACGCCATCGCCATGCACTTCAACCTCTCCACCAGCCAGGTGGGCCACTGCCCTAGGTGCCCTGGGGTGGCAGGGAACAGAAGCCACTAGAAACTGGAGACGGACAAAGGCTGCACTGAGTGGAGCCGAGGTCCAGAACACGGTCACTTGGTGGTGATGTGACGCACACAGGCGAACTCCCGAAGCAGCTGAGCTTTGGAGGAGGAGCTGGGGTCGGGGGGCTTCGCTGCAGCTCGGGCAGGCCGGGAAGGAGTCAGGATCCCCCCCGCCCGCTTTCATGCATTCACTGATCAGATGTGAAGGAACGTCTGATCCATGCCAGCCTGTGCTGGGCACTGGGGTAGAGCAGGGACAGACCACTGCCCCTGCCCCCAGGGGCTCACAGTCCAGACAGGAAGCACAGGGAATGAGACAGTCCCCCCTCAGGGACGTCAGGGAAGTCTCTGTAGGGAGGTGACACAAGAACTGCACCCCAAAGAATGAAAGGGAGTAAGCTGTCGGCTGGAGACGAGGAGAGGGCGTCTCAGGCAGAGCACGGTGGGAGCCGACGTGGAAAGGCGGGCTGGTGCCACGACGGGGCTGGGATGAGAGCCTTGGTCCTGTGCCATTCTCAGGTCCCTGCCAAGACAGACTGTGTCATGTTCTTTGGGCCTGTGGTCCCAGATGGCTACGGTGTCTGCTATAACCCCATGGAGGCGCACATCAACTTCTCCGTGTCGGCCTACAACAGCTGCGCAGAGACCAATGCGGTCCGCCTGGCGCACTACCTGGAGAAGGCGCTCCTGGACATGCGCGCTCTGCTGCAGAGCCACCCCCAGGCCAAGCTCTGAGCCCCGCTGCTCAGGCCTGCTGGTGCCACGGCCAAGCCGCCTTGGGCTGGCCCACCCACCGGGCCCTACTCCTTCGCTCCCTCTCCCCCTGGGCCCCCGCAGATCCGACCGAGTCTGGGATGGCATCCCCCAGCGGGGCCCGCGGGGCCGAGCTGAGTACCTTCCGTGGGTCCTCGCCAGCACCCAGGCTGAGTCCAGAAGCTGAGCAGGAGGTCGGGCCCGGCGCCCAGCATCTCACCCGCCGTGGCCTCCTCCTGGGAGAGGAACCAGCCGAGCTCATCTCTCGTCAGGGTGGGGACTGGGGAGTCCCTTTCTTACTAGCTCAGCTCTGCCCAGGTCCTCCCGTGTACGCGGCCAGGCTTGGGTCTGTACCCTGATCCCTAAGCTCCCAAGGACCTAGAGACAGGGTTACCTGGAGCTGGGGGCCTCCAGGCTTCCCCAGGGCTGAGGGGCCAGGGCGCAAGGTGTGTGGTGGAGGGGAAGCCCACGCAGTGTCACAGCACCGTCCCCCGTGGCTCCGTGCTCTCCTGGGTGCCGTGGCTCACAGGCCCCAGCTCGCTTGCTTCCACACAGCTTGATTCCTGAACCATGTCCTGGTTGTATAACAGTATCACGCGAGGCAGTTAATAAAGGGGAAATTTGTTGGGAAAGAGTTGTTTCAGCCGAGGAGGCAGGCAGGGTGCGGCAGATGCCTGGCTTTGCCTTCCTGCAGCTTCCCCCGCATCTGGGAGCTGGTGTCCAAGCCGCCAGTGGGCCCAAGGGGAGGGCTCCCAGAGGAGCGGAGCTCTCAGGCTTGGGTCAGGAGGCCAAGGGCCAGCTCGGACCTCAGGGCTCTGGGCCAGGACGGCACCAGACCCAGGCCTGCGTTCTTCATGGATACCTCCCACCTACCCATGACTTGGGCCTCTCCAGTGCCATGGGCTGTGCGCCGGGACAGCCCTTCCAGGGGACTGTGGGGCCCGATACCCTCGAGTCTGGTTGTCTGGGCAGTGTGGCTGACACCCAGGGCCCAAGGCCTCATCTGCTGCCTTGCACTGAGCCCATCAGGAGTGGTGGCTGGGCAGCCATGCTGACCCCAGCCCCAGCCACTGCCTGGGACCACCAGGCACCAGATCATGTGGCCACCCGGTCCAAACATTGTATCTGTCCCCAACCCCACGCACCTGGTACGGGCAGGGTGTCCTGCCAAAGTCAGCTGGGCTGTCTGTGGAGAGCGGAGGGACTCTGGCCCTGAGGAAGACACATGTGAAGCCCCAATTGGAGATGCCAAGGGTGGGAGAGGCTACCCAGCCTGTGGGGGCGGTGCTTCATGGCCTGGCTGACCTGCGGTGGTCACCGCGGGAGGCGGGTCCTGAGGTGGTGTCCGTTTTGCAGATGACGGAACAGGCTCGGGGAGCACGTGCCTCACCATGGGGCGAAGCCTCGGGGAGCAAGGAGTAGAGCCCAGCCCGTGGGGGAGTGGGTGTCACCCGAGGCCTGGCTGCTCCTTGGGACCCCGGCAAGGCCGGCAGGGTGGGGTATTGCCAGGGCAGGGGTGCACGAGTGTCCCTTCAGGGACCTCAAGCAGGAGGACCAGAAGAGAATCCCACCTCAACAGCACAGAGGCCTTGCTCTGCAGCTGGGGAGCGGGGCGGGCCCCTGGTGTCCGCAGGCTGGGTCTCAGGAAGCAGGGCCCGCAGCCAGAGCTGAGCGTGCCCTGTGTGAGCAGCGCTAGGGCGGAGCTGCACCGACCCAGCCGGGGGCAGGCAGGGAGGGGAGACAGTGATGCAGGCCAAGGACACTGCAGTGACACACACCCAGGACTCCTGAAACTCAAGTTCTAAGAACTGTATGGGTCTGACCATAAGGCAGGATTTTTTCCCAAAACGTTATCCTTCAGAAGTGAGGTCATTCCGTTGCATCTGAGTTGCTATAGGTCTCATAACACAGAGGCTCACTCGGTTCTTGAGGACAGCAAAGTACCGCTTGGGGAAGACACATGTAGCACCTAAACAACCCCAGTCAGTGTTAGATGGAATGCTTAGAGGTCCCCGGGTGGAGCTTCTGGGGGAAAAAAGTCAAAAGAACGATGAAGATGTAGTAATTATTCCTGAGGGTGTGACCTGTGGCCTCACACTTTGCAAGTGTTGAATGCAGGACAAGCAAGTGTCTTACGGGTCTCTGGACGTGAGGGGAGGTAAGTTTGGGGCAGGTCACATACTCCTACAGGAGCGATTTTTAAAATCCAGCTGTCTGAATGTTACACCCGTATGTTTGGAATAAGATTTCAAGTACACTGTCATGCATGAAATCCAGAAGGTGCTGCTGTACCCCAAACTGCCTGTCTAGTGGACCCAGGAGAACTAGGTCAGCAGACCCAGAGGTTGCCCAGGGACAACCAGACCCTGATGCCAATGATGCAGAAGAACTTTTTTTTTTTTTGCAAAATGAGTGAAAAAGAACTGTCCTCAATTTATGTACTTTGTGTAATACAGCATTTGAAATTTGAGAATAATCAAATTAATAATAAAGATGACTTGGCTTTTACCTAGGGCCCCTGAGGTTTGTCCGGGTTGGCATGAACTTGATGTTGCTCTCTCCATGGGGAAAGTGCAGTGGCTGGAATCAAGGGCAGGCCTGGAGCAGAGCCCCAAGGTTGAGTGAGGGCTGGACGCCATGGGCCAAGTTAAAGGCTTGGGTTTTATCCCAAGACACTGAGGATGATGTTTTAAGAAGATGCTGAGGAATGGACTGAAGGGCCCTGATGGGTGGGGATGAGGACAACCTGCCAGGAGGCTTTGCTGCTGCTGAGCAGGGGGTAGTGGGCTGGGACCCAGACTGGCCTGGAAGGCAGAGAAAGTGGCTATTTCAAAAGACACAAGGTGGAGTGAGCAGGGCTTGGTGACCAACTGAATGGGAAAAGGAGTTGGGCAACCCGCAGGTGGGGTGCTGGGCAGCTCTCTGAGAGCCCAACCAGGGTGAACGTGTGGGTGAGTGCCAACTGGGGTAAAAAGCAGCGTTTACCCGGGATTCAGGGAAACCTCAGGGCTCATGAGACGGCCCCGTCCTCTCTCTTGCTGCATCCTGGATTTCCTCTGACCTCCAGTTTTTCTCTTTAACTACGTCTAGTCTGCTGTTAAATCTACCTACTGAGTTCTTGTTTTTTGGCTATCATTTTCCAGTATTCATTGAAAAATCTGCCAGCGTTCATGTTATAGTTTCCTGTTCTCTGCAGATACACACATATATACACACATACATACATACATACATATATATATTTATTTCTGGCTGCCTTGGGTCTTCGTTGCTGCGTGCGGGCTTTCTCCATTTGTGGTGAGCGGGGGCTATACTTCGTTGTGGTGCGTGGGCTTCTCATTGAAGTGGCTTCTCGTGGAGCACGGGCTCTAGGCGTGTGGGCTTCAGTAGTTGCAGCACAAGGGCTCAGCAGTTGCAGCACGCAGGCCCTAGAGTTCATGGGCTTCAGTAGTTGTGGTGCGTGGGCTCAGTAGTTGTGGCTCGCAGGCTCTAGAGCGCAAGCTCAGTGGTTGTAGCACACGGGCTTAGCTGCTCCATGACATGTGAGATCTTCCCGGACCAGGGATCAAATCTGTGTCCCCTGCACTGGCAGGTGGATTCTCAACCAGTGCACGCCCAGCGAAGTCCTGCAGATATTTTCAAGTTTGTCCCTTACTTCTTTAAAAAAGTAAAACAACTTAAAATCTGTGCTCGATCATTCCAGCACCTGAAGTACGTGTGGGTTTGTTTCTAATACTTGTTTCCAGCTAGTTCTCAAGGATGGTGGTGATTCCTTTCCTACCTGGTCATCTTTGTCTCTATTTTGTTCATGGTAGTTTCTTAAAACTGTATAAACAATTGAAGCCTGGCATGAAGGTTCCTTCTTCCGGAGATTTGTTTGCTTCTGCCACACGTCTGGGATGAGTCACCTTAGCTAAATGTCTGGGTTGTGTGGACCGTGGTGGGGACCCAAACCCAGCCTTCGAGCTCATGTGAGGATGGGATTACTTCTGATTCGCCTGAGGGCGAAGCTGTTATGAATCTCAGGTTAATGAGTTAAAGAAGGGTTAGAACCCCCACATTGGACTCCTGAAATGGCTTGTGTTCCTTTCACTCCTACAAGGCATCCAAAACCCAGGTCAGTTTGCAGTTATTTCTTCCAAAGCACGATACTCACCCGTCCGCACGCTAAAGCAGCACTGAACTCAGCAAGGAGCGGAGGTCTGTATCCTCACAGAGGCTTAGGAAGGACATGCAGGTTGTCCCCAGTCTTCAAGGGCTGTCACATGAAGGAGAAGCTAGGCTTACTGAGAGCAGAGCCAGCCAGCGCCACAGGGGGAGGTAGACTGGGACTAAAAAAACTCAATGGAAGGGAGCTGTCCTCAGACCCCAGTGGGGTATGTCACAGAGGCCATTCCAACCCTGGCTTTGGGGGCTGGAGGGGACTAGGTGTCTTGGAGACGCGCACGATCTTCTGGTCTTAACCACGCCCTTGCCCCTCGGGTTGTGTGTCCGCACAGCCACGTCCCCGGCTCCTCCCATCAGCTCAGTCAACATGTTCAAGCTGCCAGAGTTGAAGATTTTATTTTAAAACAATAGTAAACAATTTTCATTGATTTTTCTTAAGTCAAACCACCTCACACTTGGCTTATCTCAGGCAAAATGTAAAAAATAAAAATGAGAAGGGAAGGAAAGGAAGATGTGGGGAATGACCAACCTTCCCCAGAAACAGGCCCCTGGTCCTGGCATCTGGAATGGCTTTGGACACTGTCTTTAACAAATGAGAAAAGAAAGCACCAAAATATTGTGCTTCAGCAGCAGATTAGGAACCTCCACAAAGAAAAGGCGGCCGGGGGAGGGAGGGGGGTCGGGCCCTGAACACAGGTCCCGAGCAGCCTGGTTCAGTTCTAGAAGCTTCCAAGTCTGGACGCATCTCCTCTCCACAGCTCCATTTCAAGGCGGCTTCAAGATTGGGAGGAGTCGTCCTCCGAGCTGGGCAGTGGGGATCTGTGAGCCACACCCCGGACACAGGTTTGGGGTGACCCAAGCAGGTTCCCAGCCTCTCGGAGGGGGGTCGGGAAGGACAAGGAATGCTCAGAGCACACAGAGGGGAGGGAAGGGTGGGGACAGTAGGCACCGCTACCCCACTCCTCTCACCAGCTCCTGCTTCCTCTGCATTTTGTTCGGGTGGAGATGAAGACGACCCACTAGCGGACGCAGGACAGGAAAGAGCTGTAAACAGCTTGGGTTTGCTCACCCACAGGCGCAGGCTCTTTCATCAGAAAGGGACCGCTGTCTTGGGGACAGGGAACCAGAGAAAGCCCTTGCAGCGCAGGGTCGATGCGGGTAGGACACAGCGATGGCAGCGCAGACGCTTGCTCTCTCTGGGCCTGGCTCCCACACGGGAAACACTGACCGAGGTTCTGGAATGGCGTTGGTGGCAGGGGGGGCATGGGGGTGCTCCCTCCTCCTGGGCCCCCAGGCCATCTCTCGGGCCCAGGGCAAAGGGCCTAGGAAGCTGACCTGGGCTCCTCGGTACGCAGGGCAGCCCCCGCAGAGCTGGGTCTTCCAGTCCCTCTCCAAAATCCCATCTGCCTTTGACAAAACCAAAAAATAAATAGTGTGCATTTTTCACGCCACCTACATTTCCTGGCCCTGCGGCCAGAGATTCAAGCCCTCCTTCTCTACCCCATGCCCCAGTGCCCACGTCAGGGGCACTTTCCGCCCAACTGGGGGCTGGCAGCAGCACTGTGAGGGTCTCTGGCTGTGAGGCCCCCCGGCAACAGGCCCTCCAGGGTCCTGGCTGAGGGGCTGGCTCAGCCCTTTGGTCCACCTTGTTCGTTAAAATTAAAATAAGAAAAAAAAAGGCTCCACTCGGTGACTTGGGTCTGTAGAGGTCTCTGCTTCGTCCCTCTGTCTGTCATTCCATCCACCCTGCAAGGCATCGTGCAGGCCACATCTGGAGGCTGGAGACAGCCACACTCACCCGTCACTGCAGTTTCGTCCCCAGCTTGCGCTGTCTGTTCCTGCAAAGTGGGGGTGGGGGTCAGATGAGGGGACTCCTGGCGTCCAGTGACTCGCCCCTCAGCTGTCTCCTTCCTCCCCACAATCCCATCAGAATGAGTGAGGGTCCACTCCCAGTAGCCCCAGTGGTTGGCTCAAGCTGGGCCAATCAGAGCTCCTGCCCTGGGACCTGGGACTTGGGGCCTAGAGAGGGTCAATGTCTCTGCTGGGCCTGTATCACAGGTGCTCAGCTCTGGAGTCCAAGTGCAGCCAGGAGGCCAGGGCAGGGGCGGGGGCCAGGACGGGAGAACAGAGGCAAGAGGGACCTGGCTGGATTCCAGTAATCATGGGCAGTTCCCACTTATAGATAAGCCAGCATAAGTGGGGTTCTGTTACCATCAACCTAAACAGACAAGAAGGTAGTGAGTTCTCCATTTGGGATATACATAAGCAAAGGTAGGAGCACTCCTGATACAAGTTATCGAGTGGATCTGAGTACCTGACTTGGGGGTGTGGCGATACCTACGACGGGCTCAGGAGCCTGAAGGAAGCAGGGGCAGCCCCGTTCCCTGGAGGGCCTGGCTCCTCGAGAGACCCCACTGAAATTCAGAAACCTAACTGTCCCCACAGGTCCTGCGTGATGCAGCCCCAGACTCGTGCCATGGCCAGCCCCCTTCTTCCCTGGGCTCCAGCCACACCTGCCTCTGTCTGTTTGGTGGACTCCCCAAGCTTCCTGTTCTCAGAAGCATTGCACAAGCTGTTCCCTATGCTGAGAGCACTCTCCCTGCTAAACCCCAACTTGGACAGTCCCGCTTTCTCTCTGCTCAGACCTGTCACAGCGGCCAGCCAGCCCAACCACACACCCTCACAGCACGCTGCTGTCATGAGCTCTCAAGCCCGAGGCACTTGTCGCACAGGTAGGTGCCTCATTCCTCGTGTCCCCCCTGCCGGCCACTGCCGCCCACAGCCTGGCACAGAGCAGGTGCACATGGAAGTTTGGGTACATCAAGGTGGGTGGCGGCCAGCCGGGAGGGGCGGGGCCGCTCTGGAAGCCAGGTGGAGAGCCTGGGCCAGCTGGGGCCTTCCGCCAATAACAGGATTGCCTGCCCTAACCCCTCAAATCCCCTTTCCTCAGAATCCAGGGCTTTACCCTTAAGTTCGTTAGGATAATTGGGACCATGATGCCCTAGACACACTTCCCGGCTGCTGTGACCCCGCCCTGTGGTTCCTCTCACCAGGAACCCAGGGCTCCTCAGGAAACCTCCCAGGCTTGTGCTGGAGCCCAACCTCGCCTCGGCTCCCCTCTGAACCTGGGAAGGAGCCAGGCCTTCCCGACCCCACCTGGCACCCCACCCAGGATGTGGGGTGCGTGGAGAGCTGAGTCAGAAGAAGCCTCCAAAGCCAGCTTTGCCCTGACTGGCTGTGCAAACACGGGTGCCCCTAACTCACCACACCTCAGTTTACCCCTCCAGAGGAAAGTGTCTGGACTAAACAGTCCTGAGGGGGGTCGACACACAGGCTCCCAGAGAATCCTGGCTGCCCAGCTCTCTGGTTCCGGGCCACAGAGGTTAAAAGCATGGCCCTGGGGCTTCCCTGGTGGCGCAGTGGTTGAGAGTCCGCCTGCCGATGCAGGGGACACGGGTTCATGCCCCGGTCCGGGAAGATCCCACATGTCGTGAAGCAGCTGGGCCGGTGAGCCATGGCCGCTGAGCCTACGCGTCCGGAGCCTGTGCTCCGCAACGGGAGAGGCCACAACAGTGAGAGGCCCGCGTACCGCAAAAAAAGGAAAAAAAAAAAAAGAGAGAAAAAAAGCATGGTCCTGGGCTCAACAGCCTAGGTTCCCAGCCCAGCTCCCACACCCACGATCTGCAAACCCTTGGTCAAGTGATTCCTCTCCTCCCCTCTCTGAGCCTCAGTTTTCTCATCTGTAAAATGGGGTCCAGGGGAGGATTCACTGAGGCAGTGCAAGAAAAGTGCTTAGGCAAGTGCCCGGCTCTCAGGCAGCCTTCCAAAACTGGGGGCGGCACTGACTGAGGGATGTGCCCCACTGAGCCAGGACCCAGTGATTGCTATCCCCTTGACTCACCTGGCTTCTGCCCGGGTTACCGTGTACTCAAACCAGAGTACGTTGGGAATGAGGCTCGTGTCTCGGATTAGGAAGAACTCAGAGATAGGCCTGGAGAGACAGACACCCGGAAATCCAGGACCATATCAGAACATGAGTCTGTCACCAAGCCAGACTCTCCCACCAGTGCCTGGGGCCGGCGATGCACCCTCTCCCCACCACTTTGCCTGGCCTGTGCAAGACCCAGATGTGTCGCCTGTGTGACACTCAGGCAGGTCCAATGCCCCAAGGCACACACAGCCCAGAAGGACACATGCTGCTTTCCAAGTCCCTGAGAGGCCAGGCAAGGACAGAGGCTGGCATCTTGGCTTCTGGGCTGAGAAAACGCCTGGGGGAGATGGAAGCCAGACGAGCGGGGCCTGCAGCCCTATGCCCACCAGAGGCCTGGGCACTAGGGCCCTCCCAGGGAGACTGAGGCTGGGGTCAGGACGCCTGGGTCCTCCCACTGATGGCCCCTTCGCAGGAAGGGGCACGGGCTATAGTGCCTGGGAAGGTGGGGGGAGCGGGGGACAGCAGCAGGGGCAGGAGGCAGTTACCAGGCTGCTATCCTAGGGAACAGGGGAGTGAGGACCTCCTGCGTGAAGACGAACCAGGCGATGGCCATGAGGCCTCCAGCGATGCCCCCATAGAGCACCTGGCTCCAGGTGTGGTACAGCAGGTAGACCCTGGGCCAAGGACAGAGGGAAGTTCATGAGAGCCAGCCAGAGACAGTCCTGCACAGCCTCCCTGCACGCCTGAGTGTCAGCTTCCCTGGACCTCTGCACACACACGGGAGACATATACAGACGGGGCAGGCCCCTGTGACCACACGGACTCAGAGCTACTTCTAGAAAGAGGCAAGGGGTTGGACCCCAACAGCTGCTCCCCTGACTCTAGAAGTGAAGGGATGGCTCAGCTAGGATTTGCCTCCCTTCTGTCCAGCCCTTGAACTTGGAGTTTGTCTGCAAGGGGCTGCTCCAGGACCTTGGGAACAGATGGCTAACCCTAGAACCTTGGGCCCAACCAAGAGGAGAGAGCAAGGACTGGGTTGGAAGGGGCAGCTGGAGCCCTGGCCCTTTAAAATGAGAGGCCTGGAGCTTCCCTCGTGGTGCAGTGGTTAAGAATCCGCCAATGCAGGGGACACGGGTTCGAGCCCTGGTCCGGGAAGATCTCACATGCCGCGGAGCAACTAAGCCTGTAAGCCACAACTACCAAGTCTGCGCTCTAGAGTCCATGAGCCACAACTACTGAGCCCGCGCGCCTAGAGCCCGTGCTCCGCAGCAAGAGAAGCCACTGCAAGAAGCCCGCGCACCGCAACGAAGAGTAGCCCCCGCTCGCTGCAACTTGAGAAAGCCCGCATGCAGCAATGAAGACCCAACGCAGCCAAAAATAAAAAAATAAAAAAAATAAAATAAAATAAAATGAGAGGCCTGGGACCCCCTTCGCAGCCCTGCCCTACAGGCTCTGGGACTCGGGTCCACAGCGAGGTCCAATAGGGACCAAGTATCCAGTGGGCAGGGCGTGGGGCAGGGGCTCTCCCTCCCTCTGTACCTGCTATAGGAGACTAGAAACGCCACGGTGAGGAGACCCAGGGAGAGTACATGCCTCCACAGCAAGTCCAGGAACCTGGCGTTGTTCGTTTGGTGCATTCTGGGAAAACAAGCCTGTTAGGTGGCCTCGGCCCACAGCCTGGGGCCCAGGCCTCCCACACAGCCCCGGCCCCAGCCACATGCTCCCTGGGCACCTTCTGCCTTGGCTGCAGCTCCTCCCACCCCCAGTAGAGGCCAAGCCCTAAATGGCATCCAAAGGGCTTGCAGCAAGTCCCTGGCAGAGGCCAGCCTGGGCCAGTTCAGGGCCACCCCAGCCAGGGCAGAAGCTCACCTTAAATACAGAAAAAGGAAGGAATAGACGGAGAAGAACCACATAAACTGGGAATGGCTGGAGGGCATCCCGTACTTGGTGCCCACTGCCGTGTGGGGACCTGGTGGAGACAGAGAGCAGGGCATGATGGGAGGATGCAGGCCTCCCAGTAATGCCCTAACCTGGGGGACCCGCAGACCCCCAAGGCCTGGGCCCTACCTCCACAGGGCCGTGGCTCCTGAATGACGTGTTTGATCAGCCAGTTGACCCCCTCGTTCAGTGCCAAGCCCCCAAGGAACGAGATCTGCTGGGAAGATGCATGGTCAGCAGGGCCTCTGTGTGCTTGCTGGCCGCCGCCCAGCCCAAAGGCCGTGGCCGCCCACTGAACCTCCAGCCCAGTGGACAACCTGAAACCAGCCAGGAGGCTCCACACACCTCAAGAAAGGTGGAAGCAGGGAATGGAAGGCAAAGCCCCTGGGGAGGAATGGTGAGGCCCCTCCTCCCTGGGGTGGGAGTGACTCACTCACCGTGTGCAGCTCCCGCTTGAATATGATGAGGGTCACAAAACCAACGATGACAAATACGGGGCTGAGGCTCAGGTAGGCAAGGAGATGGCCAGAGAGATCACCTGGGCAAGGCAGGGAGAACAGGATGAGGACAGAGCGCAGCCATGGGAGAGGGCCTGGCCCCCAGCAAGCCAAGTAGAGCCTCAGTCAGAGGTGGTCCCAGCCAGGCCCGGAGCGCAAGGCCAGGCGGCTGGGGGTGCCTCAGCCTTCCAAGCTCACCGCTCGTCATCAGTCACGGGCACAGCGTGTTTACTAAGCACTCAGGTTCACAGATCGTGAGTTTAAAGCAGGTGCCTTCACTCTCCCTGTTCCACAGATGACGACACTGAGTCCCCCAGGGGCTGCATGATTTGTCCAAAGTCACACAGCCAGAAAGAGGTAGGATCTGACTAAAATCCAAGTCTCTAGCCTGGTCCAGGTGCTACACCCACTATCCCACCAAAGCGGATATTTGAACCTGGCTTGGTCTGACCCCAGAGGCTGGGCCCTGTCCCAGGAGGCAGCCTGGCGGGCACATGGATGACTCTGGAACGCAGTGCTGTGCGGAGACCGACCCAGCCAAGCCCTGGGCCTCCAGGGCAACCTGGTGTTCTCTGAACACTGCACAGACTTGGGTCTACACTGTGGACTCTGACGGGGACCAAGGCTGGGGGTGGGGGTGAAGCTCCGTTGCCCACTATGGCCACCCGCTGCAGTAACAGCTTCTCACTGCCTCTCTACTGGCAAAAAAATTGGCTACCTATTGACTACCTGCTTTTTACCCCCTAATAGGTCTCGGCGGGAGGATCCTGGAGCCAACAGACAGGAGCCACTTTCCTGCTAGTCCAAAGGCCACCCTCACCATTTGAGACAGGGTAGCTACGTAGCAGCTCTGGGGTCAGACAGTGTGGTTTAGTTCCCGTGCCAGCACTTGCTGGCTACACGACCTCAGGCAAGGACTTCACCTCCCTGAGCCTCAGCTCTCTCACCCGTGAAATGGGGATATCAGTAGCCACCTCCTACAGCCATGGGAGCTCTGATGTGACCAGGCCTGTGAGACGCCCAGCTCGGTCCCTGGCACCCAGGACACTTCCATGTTTGGAGAACTCAGTGTGGGAAATCGCCCCACCACCAGCCTGGCCTCACACAGGCAGCAGGAAGGTACCCACCCAAGGCCGAGCCCAGATTCCAGGCTGAAGGGATGGGCACATACCTGGCCTCCCCCACACCTACCCAGGGTAGGGCTGGCTTTGAACTGGCCTGGGAGAACAGGCCAGCAACATAGGTCCAAATGCTAGTACTGCCATAGGCCCCCTGGATGACACTGGGTGAGGCCCTTCCTTTTTCTGGGTTTCTGTCTCCTCATCCACACAGTGGCCTGGCCCCCTCCAGCCCTGAGATTCTGGGTCTCTCAGCTGTCCAGCCGATGCCCAGGACACTGGGTCATCAGGAGGACAAGAAATGGCTGGTGCCCCCAAAGCCTTGGCCATTTCCATGGCCTGTCTCACAGCAAGCGCCACCTTTGGGCCTTCCTGCAGATGCTGTCAGCAACTCTGCCTTGACCATCCTCTTATTTAAGCCCCGCGGTGGCTCTCTCGGCCCTTAGGATAAGTCCCACCTCAATCCAGCTCATCAAGCCCTGCAGTCCTGGCCCTGCTTCCCTCCCACCTTCTGCTCCAGTTCCAGGAACCAAATTCTAGTTCCCTGAACGCACCATGCTCTGTCCTACTTCTGGACCTTTGCACACACTGTTTCCCCCACCTGGGATGCTGTCTGGGTTAACTCAACATAAATTAAGTACCCACCACAGTGGGGGGAAAAAAAAAATCACACTCCTGCCATTGCAGACCTCTCAGAATCTGTAACCAGGGCATCGTTCAGGACACCACTCATTAGTGGAGCTATCCGGCCTGCATCTGTCTCTCCCTCTAGAAAGTAGGCGCCATGAGTGCAGGGATGGGGTCTCTACACCCCACTCAATTCCCCCAAGCCCCGCACAGCGCCTGGCACTAACTGGGCTCTAAAATGATGTTAAATGAAAGGAGAATGGATGAAGGAAGCAGGGTCCGTGTGATGAGGGGCACGAAGGAGAAGTGCAGGGGGATCACAGAAGAGTTAGCGGGGGCACTAGACCTTGAGAGAGGCCCCCAGGTTCAGCCAGGTCTCTCCTCCAGGCACCCACAGTCCCTGCAAAGGGTCCCTCATCACAGCCTACGTCATGCCGCTCATGTCTGCCAGCCTCCTCCTTCCAGGCCAGGGAGGGGAAATCATGAAGGTGCCGAGGACTTAAGCAGGTCCCTTCCCCACTCCAGGCCTTGGTTTCCGTCCTGTAAAGTGGGCTTTTTTTTTTTCACAGTCTGGGAGTTCAGGGACATATTGGTTTGTTCACCGTTCAAAATGCAGAGCGAGCCCAGGGCCTGGCATTCAGGAGGTGCTCAGTGGATACCAGCTGAATGAAGGATGAGTGAATGGCGGGGAGGCAGGCAGACAGTAGGGCCCAAGAGCTGCAGGGCCGCCCCATCCCCAGTATAACCCAGAACACCTAGGGTCAAAGTTTCCTGGCATCCAGTCCTCAGCAGGGCCAGGTTCTCATGTCTCTGCATGAGTAGGCCCTTCCTGGGGCAACCAGGGCTCAATGAGGGGGCCCCCAGCCTCACCCAACATCCAACCATCCTACACATAGATGGCAGTGTGGGCTTGAGAGGGTCCTGGGAAGGTGGGATCATGTTAACTGCAGTTATTTCTTCAATGTTTACTGTATGCGAGGCACTGCACTCAGCATTTCTCACATCTCCTATTTCTGATTCTCACGTCACCACTAGAAGGGAGGCACTGTGATTAGTTCCACTTCAGAGAGGCAGAGAGGTGAAGTCACTTGCACAAGGCCTCGGCCTGAACTCTGACCCCAAAGCCCAAGCTCTGCACCACTCTACTAAACGGCCTCCAGAACGCTCACTACAGGACCTCACGGATGGAAAACGCTGAGCTTCTGGAGCTGTGTCTGATGGGGAGCTCCAGAAGTTAACATCCCAGAGGCTGCCTGACCCCTCACCGGGTTCCCTGAGTTGTAGAGCAGTGCCCCCTACCCAGGGCGTGGCATCAGAAGTACTCAAACAACGAAGAGCTGCCCGGCCTCGATTTGCACAATCCCAGCAATGGGGAGCTCTTTCTTCCAGGCAGCCCCAAAGCACTGTTTGAAGGAAAAAGGCACTCCCTACACGCCGAGGAGAGAGTTCAGCCTCTCCGGCTCCGGGAACGGAGGGGAAGAAGGGCCCAGGTCCAGGCCAGTGATCCGTTCCCGCCTCACGCACACCACCGCCCCATTACAGCCCACCGGCGCCCCGGGACCCAGTGGAGCAACCCCGGCCGCGCAGCCGCAGAGTGCGCGAGCGAGCGGCTCACAATTTCGCCCAGCTCATCGCCACACCACTGCGCCTGCGCGGCGCGCGCGCCGGCCGAACCCTCCGTGGCTCACTATTTGACAGTTCCCACCCCGGTCCCCCGGCGCCCCCTCTGCGGGCTTGCGCCGGCCGGAGCGCCCGGCACTGACTGGCCGGCCCCAGCAAGGCGTCCTCGAAGCCGGGGTTGTCTTTTACCTGCAGGATATTCGACGTGGGTGAGGGTCACCGGCCGCCATGAAGCGGGGAGCGAGCACTGTCCGTCCGCTGCCATCTTACCCGGAGACCGGGCTTCGCCGAGCAGCCAATAGGGAGCCAGGGGGGCGGTGGTCCTGACCTATCACGCCGGGGGAGGTGCCGCGCGCCCAATCGGAGGCCGATACAGGTAGCGGCGCAGCCATTCACCGTGCAGGCCGTGGGGCAGGCCCGAGCGGCGAATCAGGAAGCAGGGCCCCTAGGAGCCTGCGAGCCGGCCAAGACGGCGCCCAATCCGGGACGAGCGCAGGTAGGTGGCTAACCAATCAGAGAAAAGGAGGGTTTCAGCACACAACAGAGAGCAGAACAGCCAATCAGAAGGTGAGGCCGGCTCGCGGTGTGGGCAGGGCGGGCCAATCACCCGCTAGCTTGGGGGGCGTGTTGAACTTTGGTGGGAGCTTTGGTTTGGTGGGGACGTGTACCGAGTGAAGGCTTCCTCGATACCGGGAGCCAGCCCGGGGTCGACAGGACTTGAGCGCCTGTCAGAGCGCATGCTCGAAGCGGGGAGGCAACCTCGGCACTATGGAGTCTGAACTCACCTACTTTTAGTTATGAGTTAACTGAGGCCAGAGACCCAGAGGGGACTTATTTTCCTTTGCCCTTTACTGACTGCCAACGGAGCAAATCACACAAAACTGACAACCTTTCCATTAAAGGTTGGGGGTGGGATGGGGGAAGGAACTCCCGGGTCGGGGCTCACAGTCGGCCCCCTGAATGCTTTATGGAAGCTTAACTGATGTCGAGTGGAAGCGTAATTGAAATTAAAAGACTCCGTTCCTCATTTCATTCAATTAACACAGATTTATTGATTCAGTCCCGTTTATGCTGCTTAATGAGGCATCTTGGGAGCATTTTAAACAAGAGGCGGGTTTTCCACCTATACCTCAGTTTTCCCAAAACATTCCTCTCATTGTCCTACAGGCCTTGCATAAATACCACACCTTACCACCCACCTCTCCCTCTCCCACCCTCACTCTCTCTTGGGCTAGATTGCAGTGCTTACAGTCAGGTAAAGTGTCGTTGAGCCTTTTCACATGCTGTTCCAGTCTGTCTCAGGTGTCTGTCCTCACTTAGAGGTTTCCATGGCCAGGAGAGGGGCCTCCACTGGGCTCCCACAGTTGCATCCCAGTTGCATCCTCTCTCCTACCCCCGCACTGACCACACTGGACTGTAATTGGCTCCTTGTCTGTCTCTCAACAGTAAACAATGGTTCTCTGAATTCATGCAGCGCCGAGATCAGCTTGTAGAAAATGGGCCCTGGATTGATCCAGTAGATCTTGGGTTGCAGCCTTGGAGTCTACATTCTTATGTCCCCTGGGGCTCTGATATAAGTGGTTGCAGCCACAACTGGAGAAGACCTGGGCAGCATGAAGACAGGGCCTGTTACGTATTGGAGACAGGCCCAGGCCGATGCTAGAACAAGTGCCGGATAAATAGCCTAAGTGTTTATGAGAAGTGAGAACACAGCAGAGAATTCCGCTGACTCTGTGAGCCAGCCAGGCAGCAGGAGTGAGTACCATGGGTGGGGCTGAAAGGACTGGGGGGATGATGGTGACTCAGAACCCACCAGCGAGCCAGGAGGGCCCCCAGGACCCCTCAACTGTACTCAGCTTCCCACCCGGCCCAGCCTGGGCTCATGTGGGTCAGCTGGCCCCATTTCACTGTCACCTGCCCTCAGCTACCTCAGGCACTGCCATTATTAGCCGCTGAGAGGCAGGAGGTGTGAGGAGTGGGCTGTGAGTTTCCCAGAATAGTTCCCTAGGACAGGGACGCCGTCCCGTCTGGCTGCATGGCCCCTCCCTGGTTAGATGGCATTTCATGGATGAGCAGTTAGGCTTGAGAAGCCAAGTCCCCGAAATCCAGGCCTATCCTCTCACCTCAGGGAGAGTGTTCTGGAGGAAGTGTCAGGGTGAGGAACTATAAAATGTGAGGGAGTTAGCTGGGGTGGGCTTTTCCTGGCAGAGGGAACAGCACAGGATGAAATAGGCAAGAGAGAGGGAGAGGTGAGGTGCTGGGGGAGAGGGGCCTGGCCTCCCAAAACTTGGAGGGCCACTCTTGGTGACTACAGAGGGGATCTTGAAAGGTGACTTTGTCGTTTGGTTCGGTTTTGCCTTTGAAAAAAATTAAAATATAACACTCATACAGGAAAATCCAGAAATCAAATGTGTATAGCTTGATGAAGTTTCACAAACTAAGCACACCTGTGTTTGCAGCCCCCAGATCGAGAACCAGAGCCCCAGGAGCTCCTGACACCCCTTCTCATCACCCCAGCGTGACCACCATCCCATCTGCTAGCACCATACATGAGGTTAGTCTGATCTGTGTACTTTCTATAAGCCGAATGCTACAGTACGTGCTTTGGGGGCGTGGCTCCTTTCCCGGCATCGTGTTTGTGAGATCCATGCTGCGGCCTCTAGTTGTAATTCGTCTATTCTCCCTGTGTAGTGTTCCACGGTGTGAACACACCATGTTTATTGGTTTCTTTTCCATTCGACTCGACTCTTTTTTTTTTTGGCCGCACCACACGGCCTGTGGGATCTTCCCCGACCAGGGGTCAAACCCGTGCCCCCTGCATCGGGAGTGCGGAGTCTTAACCACTGCGCCACCAGGGAAGTCCTTCCATTCAACTCTGCTGGACTTCGGGGTGTTTCCAGGTCTGGGGTGTTAGGAATGGTGCTGCTAGGAACAGCCTTGTGCAGATCTTTGGTGTACAAATGGATGCTTTTCCGATGGCGATGTGCCTAGGAGCCAGTGCGGGGTCCCATGAGATGGGAGAGATGACAGCACAGACCTGCCATGTGGATGAGGAGCTGGGCTGTGCAGGCATGAATGCTGTGAGGGGAACCATGGGAAGCTGAAGGAGCCGCCTGCCTCCTCCCTGAGCTGAGGGGTGGAGCAGTGATGCCCCTGGTATCTCTCTGAGCATCCTGGGAGGTGCTCCATCCTTAGTCACTCGTCTTAGCTCCACTACAGCCTGGGAGGCAGTTCTTAATGCACCCAGTTTATAGCTGAGGACAGTAAGGCTCTGAGCGTCTCACCATTTGCCAAGTCAACTGGCTAGTGTGTGACAGAGCCACGATTTGAATCCAGGTCTGCCTGATGGGCAGGCCCAGGTTCTGAACCACCCTGCATCTCATTAACCAAACTGCAGGCTGCCTCCTCCCACTGCCCAGAGGAGTCCTCAGACAAGTCGCAGCTGTCCCGGGCAGGGCAGGCCTTTCACTTTGGCCTCTCCTCTGGAAGGGAGTTCACAGACAGTGCGGCCCCCGGATTAGAGGCACAATGTCTTACTCTGTGCACCACACCCCAGCCACCCTGGCATGCGCTCAAAGTCCCTAGGAAAGAACTCTTCCCCTCTCTGGGCCTGTTTCCCCGAAATGTGTCAGCTGCCGCCCTCTAGATTAGAGGTTTGTTTATGCACTTCCGGGACTATTTGAGCTCCTAGGCGGTGCCAGACCACGTCCGTCTGGGCATCAAGGATGAAGGGAGAAAGATGGAGAGGAGCAAGGTGCTGCCATCGAGAAACTGTCCTTCCCACAGAGGATGTGGGACTCCTGGATCCTAAAGATGCCAGTAAGAAAGACAAATGGTCTCAAAGTAGAAGTGACAGTTTTGGCTTCAAAACCTCTGAGAGGAGCCATTCACTGTCTGTGTCTTAGCATAGAGGCTTCTAGAAGTCGGGGCCTAGCGTTCCAAACACCGTGGAGCCAAGTCCTCGAGACACATTGTCTGGCTCAGTCTCCCAAGCCACAAGCTCCCCTGGTTTGTGGCATGTGCTGATTTCCATGGTGTAAATACTCTCTCCTGTGGCCACTTGCCAGCCACCATCGTGATGGTACTGAACAAGGAGTTAGGAAGAGATGCACAGTCCGCTCTCGCTAGCAGATGGGGTGCAAGCCGGCTCCGGAGCCTCCACCGCTGCCTGTGCAGCACCTGGCGCAGTGCTTGGCACACAGCAGGCGCACAGGAAATACTTGGTGGACAGATGATCCTTCTTCACCTGTCCTGTCCCATTTGCGCCCTGGGAGCCATTTATATTGTAATCGAAACCACTGTTTACTGAGCACTTGATGTGAACCACAGATTGGGCCAAAGACGACACTACGACACTACGAGATCTTACCCTCCACACCCCCCCCCAGGCTGCACGAGAATCAGTCTCACAGGCGATGCAGCAGAAGCCCTACGGGTTCAGAAGCCCTACGGGTTCAGCCCTACGGGTCCACGCTGGGGCTGCTGTGTATTCGCTGTATGTGCACTGGGGTGGTCATCCTCCACTCTCAGTTTCCCCTTTCATCAACAAGGGGGCTGGCATCAGTTACCTACTGCTGTGTAACAAGCCAGTCCCAAACCTAGTGCCTTAAGACCATCACCATTTTATTCAAGATCTGCAACTTGGCTGGCTCAGTTCTGCTGGGTCACTCATGCAGCTGGTGACTCGACTGGGCCTGTGTGGTCCAAGGGGCCTCCCTCAAATCTGACCCTTAGCTGGGGCTGCTGGCCCGGGTGCCACATTCTCCTTCACGTGGCCTCCAGCAGAAGAGCCAAGGTTTTCATGGCCGCAAATACTCTCCAAGAGGGCGACCCCAGTGCACCAGAGCTCGCCAAGCCTCTGCTTGCATCACGTCACTCTTGTTCCACTGGCCAAAGCAGGTCACGTGGCCGAGGTCAGAGCTGCCATGGGAGAGGCCTATACAAGGACATGGATTCCAAGAGGCACGATTCGTGGGGGCCGTGACTGTAACAGTCCACCGGCCGCCACAGAAATAAGGGGGCCAGGATTCCCCTGAGGGCCTTCCCAGACCTGGTGTCTGGTATTCTGAGCTTCCTGGGACTTGTTATGCTAGAAAGGAAGTTCTCCAAGACTGATTCAGGGTGTGTGGCGGGGGGATGGCAAAAGGGCCCAGGAGCCAGCTCAAACGGACTCCCACTGGGAAAATTTGTGACCATCTGAACATCAGAAAACTGATTGTAACTGATTGTAAATATCAAACAAATAATAACCCACGAGTCCACAGTGGTATTCAAAACGGAAGAGGTAAAACTCTTTGCGGAATGCTATTCGGCAACAGAGAAATAAAATACTGATACGTGCCATAGAAGGGATGAATCTCAAAACAGTATTCTATGTGCACAAGCCAAGCACAAAAGATCACATGTTGTGTGACTCCACTTACAGGAAATGTCTGGAAAAGGCAAGTCATGAGAGAAAGTAAATTGGTGGCGGCCTGGGGGCTGGGGGATTCACTGCAGTTGAGCATAAGGGGTCTTTTGGGGTGATGGAAACACTCTAAAACAGGGGTCCCCAACCCTTGGGCGATGGACCGGTAGCGGTCCGTGGCCTGTTAGGAACCGGGCTGCACAGCGGGAGGTGAGGGGCGGGCGAGTGAGTGAAGCTTCATCTGTCTTTACAGCTGCTCCCCATCGCTCGCAGTACCGCCTGAGCTCCATCGCCTGTCAGATCAGTGGCGGAATTAGATTCTCATAGGAGCACGAACCCTACCGTGAACTGCGCATGCGAGGGATCTATGTTGCGCACTCCTTACGAGAATCTAATGCCTGATGATCTGAGGTGGAGCTGAGGCGGTGATGGTAGCACTGGGGAGCGGCTGCAAATACAGATGAGCAGAGAGGTTTCACTGCACAGAGACTGTAATAAATCAGTTGCTTGCAGACTCATATCAAAACCCTATCAGTGGGCTTCCCTGGTGGCACAGTGGTTGAGAATCCGCCTGCCAATGCAGGGGCACGGGTTCGAGCCCTGGTCCGGGAAGATCCCACATGCCGCAAAGCAACTAAGCCCGTGCGCCACAACTACTGAGCCTGTGCTCTAGAGCCCACGAGCCACAACTACTGAAGCCCGCGCACCTAGATCCCGTGCTCCGCAACAAGCGAAGCCACCGCAATGAGAAGCCCACGCACCGCAACGAAGAGTAGCCCCTGCTCGCTACAACTAGAGAAACTTTTCTATACATTTAAAATTTTCAAAAGCACAGAAAATTTTTAAAACGTACAGCAGTCCCTGCTTATCCAGTTTTGCTTTCTGAGACTGCACTTACCCTCAGTCAACCATGGTCCGAAAATATTACATGGAAAATTCCAGAAATAAACAATTCATAAATTTTAAATTGCACACCGTTCTGAGTAGCATGATGAAATCTCGTGCCATCTCGAGCCATCCTGCTCTGTCCCCTGGGACGTGAATCATCCCTCTGTCCGGCGTACCCATGCTGTATACACTACCTGCCCTTTAATAGCCATCTGGGTTATCAGAATGACTATCACAGCATCACAGTGCTTGTGTGTGAGCAATCCTTACTTTACTAAATGGTCACCCAGCACAAGAGGAGCGATGCTGGCAATCCAGATATGACAGAGAGAAGCTGTCAGGTGCTTCCTTTAAGTGAAAGTTTTCAACTTAGGAAAGGAAAAAAATCATGTACTGAGGTTGCTGAGATCTACAGTAAGAACAAATCTTTTATCCATGAAATTATGAAGAAGGAAAAAGAAATTTGTGCTAGTTTTGCTGTTGCACCTCAAGCTGCAAGTTACAGCCAGTGTGTGATGTGATTAGTTGAGATGGAAAAGGCATTAAATTTGTACAATATTTTGAGACAGACCATATTCACGTAACTATTATTACAGCATATTGTTATAATTGTTCAATTATTCTTGTCATTGATCTCTCACTGTGCCTGATTTATAGAAATTAAACTTTAGGAATTCCCTGGCGGTCCAGTGGTTAGGACTCCATGCTTTCACTGCCGAGGGTGTGGGTTCAGTCCCTGGTTGGGGGAACTAAGATCCCGCAAGCCACGCAGTGTGGCTAAAAAATAAATAAATAAATAAACTTTATCATAGGTATGTGTATATAGGAAAAAACGTAGAATATATAGGGTTCAGTACTATCCGTGGTTTCAGGCCTCCACTGGGGGTTTTGGAATGTATCCCCCGCCCATAGAGGGGATTACTGCACTTTTCAAATAAACTTCGTGATGTCTGACCGCCCATGAAAACTTCTGAACACCTGGTAAGCTCAGATCTGCTGCATTCCTGCTCCAGCCCTCCCCTCTGGCTCTTACCCACTCAGCCATTCACAGTGACTGAGAGGCTGAGTCTGCACCCCTGCCGGGTCCCCTGCCTGTATCTTAAGAGTTGTGGACATAGAGGCCCCTGAGCTAAGCGACCTTACCTAGATGCTGCCGGGGCAGGATCCACTCCCAGGCTGCCCCACCCACATCTATGCCCTTAAGCGCTGCAGTGGCACCCTCCCCACCTTCACCCGAGGGACACGTGGCCCTGGCAGGCTGCCGAGCAGCTCATAGCTCCCACCAGGCTGCCTTCCACCTTTGCCCTCCTGGAGCCTCCCCCAAACTGCACCCCAAAGAGCAGGCCCCCAGGAAGCAACAGCCACACGTGCACGGCAGTGTGGAAGGAAATCATTAAATCATTTATTTGACTCTGAGTCAACGTGCACACGCCCTACCGTACAAAAGTGGGGAGCTGCAACAATCCAGTGCGGGAGGCAGTGCGTGGACGTGTAAACAAAGACAGAATGAAAATGCCGCTTCTGTGTGCATTTCTGGGAGCGAATCAGAGCAGCCGGGGGGGCCCAGGCCCAAGATTACATTCACAGCGCGGGGAAGTGCAAATGAACGGAATGTCAGGAGGGAGGGGCTGCCCAGGTCCTTCCCACCCAGGAGGCTGCTCCGTCCAGGGCAGCGACTCCAGAGAAGTGGGTTTGCAGCCAGAAGCACAGTTAGTGTACAGCGGTCCTACAGTCTGGGGGGCAGGAGGGACCACGTGGGGGAGGGACTGGGCTCAGAGATAGTGGGCCCTCTCCCATCCCCCCTCCTTCCCGGCCCCAAGGGCCAGACCACCTCCCGCCCCGGACCCCTCTGCCATTCAGGGGAGGGTGCCCACCCCCGCCGTCTGAGCCAGTCCCAACTCCAGAGTGTGGAGAACCAGGAGTCTGTTTCTCTTGTAGGCCTCTCCACCTGGAAAGGGGCCGACCTCAAAATAACGTGTTAAGGCAATAAATAAAAGAGCCCATCCCACCTCAGGTGAAAACACTGTAAGAGAAGTGAGTCTACAAATGCCGCCGGGCTTCCTCTGCAGGACCAGCGGGGAGGCGGGCTCTACACGGCTTGAGAGCATTTGTCATCGAGTTGAAGGCAAAGTGCCAGGCAAGTTTCTTGTCCTGATGCTGGTCCAGCCGCCTACATCCTCTAACCTCCCCTGATGTGGCCCCTGGGCCCCCTCACTCCAGGGGCCCTGCTCCTGGTGACCCGTGGTCAGAGCCTCCAGCTCAGTGCCTAGCACCAGCCGGGGAGTCCCGGGCTCACAGAGGGCGGGGCAGGGGCGAGGGGACCAGCCCCACCTCCTCCGTCTTTGGTGGTGGCAGAGGTAGGTGGGAGGAGAAGTGACGGCCTTTGGCAGGGCCAGGGTATGTCAGAGGACGCTGTCCCGGTTCAGTGCTTGGGTTTGTTCAAGGGCCTGGTCCCCGCCCTGACGTGAACGCAAGGAAAGCGGGCCCGCCTCTGGATGGCCCGGGCCCGCCGCCCACCAAGGTGCCCCCCGGCCACACTCTGTGGCTCCCACCCTCCCATCTCTGGAGCAGCACATTCTCTCGGGTGGCAGCAGGCCGTCAGGACTGGCCGGGCAGATGCCTGGATCTGAGACTGTCCAGCCCAGGTTCCTCCACTGCAGCGCCCGGCCACCCCCTCTTTCACCTCCACCCTCCCAGCCCCACTCAGCAGCCCTGGGGTGGCAGGGGGTTTTGGGCACCCACCCCCGGGGCATCCCATCTCTGCCTGTCCTGATTCTCCTCACAATCCCTCAGGCCCCACTGGCCACTGGTCCAGCCTCTGCTTTCCCACGAACAGCTGAGGCGGGCCCCTCGGGGCTCCACGCCGCTCAGAGGAAGTTTATCCCCTGGGCCTCGGGGATTCCAGGTGATGGAGGTTGGGGTGGGGGCGAGGTCAGGGGCGAGCACCCTTGGCCACCATGGCCTGGGCTCTGCCACTGCTGACGGCCAGACACCCAGGCCTCCAATGCCAACCCCAAGGCCTTCTCTCTGCCATCAGCCACGTGAATGAGGACCAGCCAGCCACTCCTGCCGGTCCACACCCACCGCTACTGCAGCTCCTCTGGGGGCCCGTTATCTCGGGGCAGCACACCGTTCAGGCCAATGCTGCTGGCCACTGGCGCCCCCAGGTAGCCGAGCAGGATCTCGCTGCGGCGCCGGGACAGCTGGAGGATGTCGTCCGCCAGCGCCGGCACCGATGTGTAGCGCACGTTGTCCAGGTCGAACATGTCCCTCAGGTACTGCACGATCTGGTGCTGGGGGAGAGGGCGGGTGTTGGGCCTGGGCCGGGGCCCCTGCACCCCCCGCGCTGAGGTCGTCCGGGCCACCCAAAGCCTCTTCCTTCACCACTGGAGCCCTGACCCAGCCCCTTCTGTCCTCAGCTCCTGCCCTCCCGGGGCTTCCTCTGGACCCACCCAGGTCAGGCTCCCAGTGGAAGGAGCACAAGCTCTCAGACATGGAGCTCCCTGTTTACCTTAAAGAAAGCACAGACTTCAGAGAGCTGAGGCTTGGGTCCGAGGAAACCGAAGGCTAGGACGGGGCTAACGTGCTCCGATACGGAGTAGAAATGGGAGATGAAGCCATCAGGCACCTGTGGAGGGTGGCAAGGCTGAGGGCTGGGACCCAGGCAGGGTGAGGCAGCCAGGCCCTGGGGTCGTATTAAGAGCCGGGGCTTCTTTACTGTCCTTGCTAGGTGATGCCGGGCAGGTGACTGGGGCTTTTTGGTTTTTTTGGCCACACCACGCGGCTCACAGGATCTTAGTTCCCCGACTAGGGATTGAACCCAGGCCCTGGCAGTGAAAGCGCCGAGTCCTAACCACTGGACTGCCAGGGAACTCCCATGACTGGGGCTTTCGAAGCCCTGGTTTTCACCTCTGCAGAATAGGGGCAACCTTGGGGCTGTGGTGAGGGCTGCGCGAGCGGCCCGGGGTGCGCTCAGCACAGGAAGTGCCCAGAGCATGTGGCAGTGGCAGATGGTATCAGCTGGGCAGCAGAGCCGGGCTGGCAGAGGGGAACAGTGGATTGCAGCAGCCCGGAGAGTGCAGCCGGTCGCCGCCTGGGAGAGCAGGTAATGCAGCCCGATGGGCGGGAGGGAGGCTCTGCCTGCCCCGCCGAGACGCCTCCGCCAAGCCAACCACCACTGCTCTGCACGTGCCCTTCCTCCCTCTGAAGACACCCTTTCCCCGCTTTTGATTCCTTTGACGTTTCACAGTGGCCTGCTCTGTGATGCGCCCTGGGTGGGAAGATGAAACAGATCTACGTGTGCCTTTGAGGCCCTCCTGGTCAAGGGAGCAGTAATGGCAGGACAGGGGGCCAGTGCTGTGACAAAGGCCAAAAGGTGCAGCAGGGCCTGGGGGCTCAGTAAGACCTCCCTGCACGAGCCCCATTCCTCTGCCCAGCCCACACGTCCTGCCCCTAGACCGGGGTCCAGCACACACCAAAGGCAGGGTCAACTGAGCTAGGCACCACACCCAAGGCCCCCACGTGGTGCTCCCCAGGGGCCCTGTCAGCTCACTCACCATCAGCAGCCTCCTCTTGGCTTTCAGGACAGACCAGCAAGCAGTGGCCAGGGCCTAAATCAAAGATGGGAACCCCCGGGGGGTCAGACTAACAGGCCGGGCCGGCAGCCGCTAGCCACCCCCAGTCCAGGACCAGGCCCTTACCCCCAGCTCATCCCACCCCAAGCAGGGAGATAGGGACGGCTGTCTGAGCTCTGTCGTCTCCCTGCCCTCAATTAGGAGTCAGGCGCACCTGAATCTGAATCCTACTCTAACCCTTACTGGGCGGCTCCCTGGACTAGCCACCAGTCTTCTCTGGGCCTCAGATTCCTCCTCTGTGAAATGGCCATGACTCAGCAGCCCCACCTCACTCAGTGACTGTGGGGATCCATGGTTACTGCCTGTAAAAGACCCGCCCCACCCCTCTCCAGACCACCCCCATGGCACACAGCACGGCCACCCTGCAGGGGCCCTGTGCTCAATGCTCTCCTGCTGTACCCCTTTTTTCTTTCCCCCGTATTTTAACTTATCTAATGCATTCAAATGGAACAGAATGAATGGCAGCCCAGAAATGAGTAGACTGCCTAAGTGAAACCACAGTGCAGAAGGGAAGTGCACGTCCCTCCGTGCTACACTGGTCAGAGGAGAGCAAGGGGATCCTGTGGGAAGTTCTCCAGGGCAGGGGACTGGTGTGCCCAGCAGCCCTGGATCACAGCGGCGGGCAGCATCCCAGTGGCGTGACTGCTCCCTGATGGGTGGGGAGCCAGCCTTGGTGCCCAGGCGCACGCGTGGGGTCACGTGAGTGTGTGTGTGCCTGGGAGTGGGGCGGCCACGCACCGTCTCCTTGAAGCTGTCTGACAGCCAGCGGTTCCTCAGGACGGCGAGCACCGAGGACGGGGGGTTTTCCAGGTCCTCGAAGGCGTCCATGAGGATGAAGTCCAGCACGATGTCGAAGAAGCTCATGCACACCACCTGCGGGGGGCAGCAGTGCTCTGAGGGCAGAGCGGGTGGGGGCACCGGGCTGAGCAGGCACACCCGGCGGTGTGAGGAGGGGCCTGGGGCAGGCAGGGCAGGAATGGGGGCTTCTCGCAGCCATGGAGCCATCTCAGAGCCTCGGAATCAAGGCAGGGCTCCTACAGGCACCTCCACCCGGTTCCAGGAGCTCAGGTGCAGGAACCCCAGGACACCGAGGCTCAGCACAAACAACTCACCCCGCGGCCCTCCAGCTCCAGCCGCGTGGTGGCCCAGGTCTCCGGCCGCAGGGCGTAGCTCAGCATCTCCTCGTAGCTCTCCAGGAAGCCTTTGGGGCTCTGGGGGGAGAAGCAGAGCTTGTTTTGGCCGTGGGAGAGGCCCCAAGATGCAGCTGGACTGGACCCACAGGGGCAAGCTGGTCTGTGCAAGAGGGACACACCAAGGCTGGGCCAAGGCCAATCCCTGAGTAGCAGTCATGGAGAGAATGGGGCAGGAAGTGTCCTGTGCCCGCCTCCACACACCTCTGCGGCGCCCAGGGCACGTCCCGGAGGGATGCAACACCAGGGGCGCCCAGCAATGTCTCACACCAGCTCGTTACTGAGCAACGGACCGCCTTCCAAAAGATGTGCACATGCCACAGAAGGCACTCACTTTGGAAGGATGCGCAAGGGTGTGAGGTCGAGCCAGCCGCCAAAGTTTCAGATCTCCGCAATCATCGGCCTCACTGGTGAAACGGGAGAAGCTACAGCCCCACACTTGGGGCTACTCTGGGGGAGTCAATAAGCTCGTTTGTGTAACACAATCAGGCAATAAATAGTGTATAGGACTAATGCTGCCAGGAACGGAGATGGTCAGCACACAGGAGGAATTCTTCACTCTCTGGGACTGGGAGGCTTAGCTGGGGCTTACGACAAAGTTTGCAGACACAGATGTAATTCACGGACGTGGAAAGCTAGTACGTGCCAGGGCTGATCTAACGTGGATCAACTCATTTAATTCATACAGTCCTATGAGGGATGGTCCAATATTGTGCCCATTTTACAGATATGAATCCTGAGGCTTCAGATCATTGATGTGCCCAAGAGCCTGGCAGAGTGGAACTGACACAGAGCAGCAGGGGCAGGTTGATGCCATTTATAAGAACCACAGGCAGAGGGGCCATTGGATGGATGTTCACCAAAATGTGAACAGGGTGGCGTTGGGGACAATTTTTTTGCATCATCTTAGTTTTTTCTACAATTAGCATGAGTCTTTTTTTTTTTTTTTCTGATGCTCTGAGATTTTGACATTTTGACTTTCCTGTTACTTTTTTTTTTTTTTGCGGTACACGGGCCTCTCACTGCTGTGGCCTCTCCCGTTGCGGAGCACAGGCTCCGAACGCGCAGGCTCAGCAGCCATGGCTCAAGGGCCCAGCCGCTCCACGGCATGCGGGATCTTCCCAAACCGGGGCACGAACCCGTGTCCCCTGCATCAGCAGGCAGACTCTCAACCACTGCGCCACCAGGGAAGCCCAGCATGAGTCATTTTTATAATCTTTTCTTTTTTTTTTTTGCCATGCCACACGGCTTGCAGGATCTTAGTTCCCCGACTGGGCGTTGAACCCGGGCCATGGCAGTGAAAGCCTGGAATCCTAACCACTAGGCCGCCAGGGAACTCCCATTTTTATACTCTTTTAAAACTATTTTCATTAACTTTTAAAGAGAATTTGCTAGGATGACCCTGGGCTGTGCCTTAACCTCCCCGAGCTTCAGTTTCCTCATATGTAAAAGTTGACAACGAAGCTGAAGATGTGGGCTGGCCCTTGCTGACACTTTTGATGGCCGCTGGCATCAGCTCGTGACATCCCCAGGACACGCCCATCTACACAGTAGGGGACTGAGGCTTGGGGAGGCTTCACGTCTGGCCCCAGGCATAGCAAGGAGGCGGCCTGATTCCACAATTCCAGAGCCTGGTGTGTGCAGGGGCTGGCGTCTTCCCAGACAGAGGCCACCGCAGCTCTGCTGCCAGAAAAACCTGACAGGGCTGTCAGTTACCACTCAGTCCAGGGCTGGGAGTGGGGTCTGGCGCTCAAGAGCTGCTAGATAGCCAGCCGAGCCTCTTCTTGATTTCTTAATCAAAATCAAGCCAAGGACTTCCCTGGTGGCGCAGTGGTTAAGAATCCACCTGCCAATGCAGGGGACAGGGGTTCAATCCCTGGTCCGGGAAGATCCCACATGACATGTCACAGAGCTACTGAGCCTGTGCTCTAGAGCCCCTGAGTCACAACTACTGAGCCTTCGAGCCACAATGACTGAGCCCACACGCCACAACTACTGAAGCCTGCGCACCTAAAGCCCGTGCTCCGCAACAAGAGAAACCACTACAACGAGAAGCCCGTATGCAGCAATGAAGACCCAACGCGGCCGATAAACAAACAAATAAATAAATAATTAATAAATAAATAAAATCAAGCCAAGTCCTGTAGTGGTGCAGAGGCCAGAGAGAAAAAAGCCGAGCCTCTGGGCCCTTCTGGGAGCACCCGCAGAAATCGGCCATCCACTAAAGCCCCTGACACCTGCTGTAGCCTCACTTGCCCTTCTTCACTTGTTCGTCCTTTCACCCTCCTGGGGAGGCCACAAAGAACAGGCTAAGGGCATGGCTGGGCTCAGGCTGACTGGGGTTCAAATCCCGGCTCCACCCTAACCTTGCTTAGTGACCGGGCAAGCCCCTCTACCTCCCCAGGCTCACTTTCCTTTTCGGCCGAGCAGATGGAGACATCAGGATCAAATGAGCTACCGGAGGTGACGAAATGTGAGTGAAGCACCAGGCTCGCTGTGCTGCTCGGCAAACGGCAGCTGCTGGGAGGATAATGAGTCCCTCAGAATCTGCAAAAGATTAGGTCCAGGACCTTTGCAGGTACCAAATCTAGATGCTCAAATCCCTTTTATAAAAGGGCACAGTATTTGCATATAACCTAAGCACGTCCTCCCCTGCACCTTAAATCATCTCTAGATTACTTATAACACCTAGTACAACGTAAAGGCTAAATAAATAATTTGCTGGTGCATGGCAAATCCAAGTTTTTGCCTTTTGGAATTTTCTGGATTTTTTTTTTTTTTTTAGTATTTTTCAGTCTGAGGTTGGTTGGACCCACAGATGCAGAACCTGCAGACGTGGAACCCATGGATACGCAGAGCCAACAGTATTCACGTTCATGGAGCAGCTGCCCTGTGCCAGGCCCTGGGCTGGGCACACACCTGTGCCAGAAGAGCGGGGCTTCTGGCCCTCGTAGGAATGAGGATGCAGGATGATGGGGCCATACTGGGCAGGATGAGCCCAAGGGCTCTCGGGACCCAGGGGACAAGTCAGGTGAGGTTCTCCTGGGGAAAGAGCTGGGATTCAGAAGGCAGGTGACCAAGGAAGAGAAGGAGGGAGTGGGACAGGGACTTCAGGATACTGGTAATGTGTTCCACCTTCTACCCTGGGGGCTGGTACACAGGGGTTCATCTTTCCATTCATTAAATCCTACTTTTTATTTATTTATTTATTATTTATTTATTTTTTATTTTTTATTTTTTTGGCGTTATACGGGCCTCTCACTGTTGTGGCCTCTCCCATTGCGGAGCACAGGCTCCGGACGCACAGGCTCAGCGGCCATGGCTCACGGGCCTAGCCGCTCTGCAGCATGTGGGATCCTACTGGACCGGGGCACGAACCCGTGTCCCCTGCATTGGCAGGTGGACTCCCAACCGCTGCACCACCAGGGAAGCCCAAATCCTACTTTTTAAAAAAAATTTATTTATTTTTGGCTGCGTTGGGCCCTCGTTGCTGCACGCGGGCTTTCTCTAGTTGCAGCAAGTGGGAACTGCTCTTCATTGCAGTGGCTTCTCTTATCACGGAGCATGGGCTCTAGGCACGCAGGCTTCAGTAGTTGTGGCACGCAGGCTTCGGTAGTTGTGGCTCGCGGGCTCTAGAGCACAGGCTCAGTAGTTGTGGCGCACGGGCTTAGTTGCTCCACAGCATGTGGGATCTTCCTGGGCCAGGGCTCAAACCCGTGTCCTCCGCATTGGCAGGCAGATTCTTAACCACTGCGCCACCAGGGAAGTACACGTCCTACCTTTTGATACTCTTATGTGCGTATTTTACAACAAGGTAACTAATGACAACAAAAAGAGTTGAGGAACAGCGTTCCAGGTGCTGAGCGACCAGCATCTGCAGAGGCCAGATCAGGGAGGAAGTCTGTGAGCACCACAAGCCCTGAGGCCACAGAGCAGAGCTTGGTCTTTACACCAAGGGCAGTGGGAGCGAGGGTGGGTTTTAAGCAGTTGGGTGATGTGTCAGAGGTGACATTTCAGAACCATTACCTCACATTACGCCCAGCCCATGAGGAGGAAGGACTCAGAGGAAAGAAGCGGGTTCAAGAGCTTTGGCTCAAACCCATCAAAAAAAAAAAAAAAAAGGAAACACAAGCGGCCAAATGAACACGAGAGTGTATGCAACCTTGCTAATAATCCAAGAAACATAAAGTAATGGATGAAACAAAGATGAAAAAGATTACAGGGACTTCTCTGGTGGTGCAGTGGTTGAGACTCCACGCTCCCAGTGCAGGGGGTCCAGGTTCAATCCCCGATCAGGGAACTAGATCCCACATGCATGCCGCAACTAAGAATTCGCATGCCACAACTAAGGAGCCCTGGAGCCGCAACTAAGGAGCCCACCTGCCGCAACTAAGACCCAGCACAACCAAATAAATACATACATACGTAAATAAATATTAAAAAAAAATGACAGGCAGGCCTCGTTGAGACTGCAGGTCTGGTTCCAGACCATCCCAACACAGTGAATCAAGCAAGCTGCATGGATTGCTTTGGTCCCCAGTGTGTATAAACGTTATGTTTATACTACACTGTAGTGTATCAAGTGTGCAATAGCATTACGTCTAACAAGACAATGTCCATACCTTAATTCCAAAATGCTTTATTGCTAAAAAACACTAACCATCATCTGAGCCATTGGTGAGTCATAATCTTTGTGTTGGTGGAAGGTCCTGCCTCCATGTTGATGGCTGCTGACTGATCAGGGTGGTAGTTGCTGAAGGCTGGGATGGCTGCGGCAATTTCTTAAAAATAAGACAACAGTGGGGCTTCCCTGGTGGCGCAGTGGTTAAGGTTCCGCCTGCCAATGCAGGGGACATGGGCTCGAGCCCTGCTCCGGGACGATCCCACATGCCACGGAGCAACTAAGCCCGTGCACCACAACTACTGAGCCTGCGCTCTAGAGCCCGCGAGCCACAACTACTGAGCCCGCGCGCCTAGAGCCCGTGCTCCGCAACAAGAGAAGCCACCGCAGTGAGAAGCCGGCGCACCGCAATGAAGAGCAGCCCCCACTCACAACTAGAGAAAAGCCCGCGCACAGCAACAGACCCAACGCAAACAAAAAAATTAATTAATTAATTTTAAAAAAGACAAAGAAAGACAACAATGAAGTTTGCCACATCTACTGACTCTTCCTTTCAAAAACGATTTCCCTGTAGCGCGCAGTGCTGTTTGATGGCATTTTACCCACAGAACTCCTTTCAAAATTGGAGTCAATCCTCTCAAACCCTGTTGCTGCTTCGTCAACTATGTGTATGTAATATTCTAAACCCTTTGCTGTCATTTCAACAATCTTCACAGCATCTTCACCAGGAGTAGATTCCATCTTGAGAAACCACTTTCTTTGCTCATCCATAAGAAGCAATTCCTCATCCATTCAAGTTTTATCATGAGGTTGCAGCAATTCAGTCACATCTTCAGGCTCCACTTCTCATTCTACTTCTCCTGCTATTTCCACCACACATGCCGTTACCTCCTCCACTGAAGTCTTGAACCCCTCAAAGTCATCCAGGAGGGCTGAAATCAACTTCTTCCAAACTCTTGTTAATGTCGATATTTTGACTTCTTCCCACTAATCACAAGTGTTCTTAATGGCAACCGAAATGGTGAATCCTTTCCAGAAGGTTTTCAATTTACTCTGCCCAGATCCACCAGAAGAATCACCATCTATGGCAGCTGTAACCTTACAAAAGGTATTTCTTAAATAATAAGACTTGAAAGTCAAAAATGATTCTTTGATCCACGGGCTACAGAACGGATGTTGTGTTAGCAGGCATGAAAACATCAATCTGTTGTACATCTCCATCCACCTTGGGTGACCAGGTGCATTGTCAATGAGCAGTAATATTTTAAAAGGAATCTTTTTTCCTGAGCAGTGGGTCTCAACAGTAAACCATGTTGTAAACGGAAGTGCTGTCATCCAGGCTTTGCTGTTCCATTTATAGAGAACAGTCAGGGTAGATTTAGCATAATTCTTTTTTTTTTGTTTTTTTGTGGTACGCGGGCCTCTCACTGTTGTGGCCTCTCCCGTTGCGGAGCACAGGCTCCGGACGCACAGGCTCAGCGGCCACGGCTCACGGGCCCAGCCGCTCCGTGGCATGTGGGATCCTCCCGGACCAGGGCACGAACCCACGTCCCCTGCATCGGCAGGCGGACTCTCAACCACTGCGCCACCAGGGAAGCCCTGGCTGATTCATTTTGTTGTGCAGTGGAGGCTAACATAACACTGTAAAGCAACCATACTGCAATAAAAATTAATAATTAAAAAAAATTACAACAGTAACATCAAAGATCACTGATCACCATAACAAATACAATAGTGATTAAAAAGTTTGAAAAATGGCGAGAATTACCAGAATGTGACAGAGACATGAAGTGAGCCAATGCTACTGGAAAAACAGCACCAACAGACCTACTCGACACAGGGTGGCCACAAACCTTCAACTTGTAAAAAACTGCAAAGCACGATGAAGCCAAAACACACACAATGAAACGAGGTATGCCTGTACTGATACCCAGTATTGGCCAAGATGTAAGGAGACACAGCCTTATACTGCCGAGAGGGGCTCAAGTTGTTAAGGCATTTCGGAGGGTAAACGGGCAAGATCTGCCAGCCTTGGAAACGTCTGTGCCCAAGACGCGGCCTTTGCCACACCTGGGCTTTGCCCCACAGAAAATCCCACCGGTACCGAAAGAGGACTGATTATAAACAGACTGAGTATAATAGCGGTGTCTGTGATTCTGGAAAAGTCAGACACAACCCAAATGTCCGTCCCTGGGAGGACCAGAGCCGACCCGCCCGACACAATACTACACAACTGGTCCATCTACTGACACGGAAAGATGGACGAGATGGACTCTTACAGAACAAAATAAAGCTGCAGAACAGCCTGCAGAACACAAACCAAGCTTCGGAAGTTAAATTGCAACTTTCAAAGATTAGAGTCTATGGAACCGAGTAGGAGGACATATATCAGAACGTGCGCAAGTGGGGTTCCCCTGGCAAGTGCGGTTCCCGGAGACCCTGTACGGTTTGCATCTCATAATCGGCGAACTTTGTAAAACTGTGTCATGCTGTAATCAGAAATAAGAGGCAAGACAGATCTGTATTTTTCAGAATTAGCACAGGGAGCAAAAAAACCCCAACCCTTTCCCTGCTCTCCTATGGCCTGCAGGATGAAGTGAGAGCTCGTCAGCTCGGTTTCAGATTGGGTTTTTTCTTTTTCTTTCTTTTTTTTTTAAACAGAACTAAATAAAAGTTAGAAAGATAAAAAAAACAAACAACGCAGGGGGAAGAAGAGCCGAAAAGAGAGCCCCCCACTCCCTGCTACCTTCTCAGCCTTGGTCATCAGGCCCGTCACCATCTGCCGGCCAACCTCCCCGAAGAAATACTGGTGACTCTTGTCCTCCAGGAGGCCCTAAGGGGTGAGGAGGGAGGCGGTGAGCTGACAGGCTGGCGGCACCCCCAAGCCGTGGACAGGGCAGCACCGTGGGCTGGGCAGGTGGCCATCCGCGCAGAGGAGCCTGCTTGACTGCCCCCAACCCCTCAACGCGCCCTGGACCGCACCCACCTCGAAGGCTTGCCGCACACAATGCAGCTTGGCCAGAAAGTCCTGGTCACTGTAGCAGCCCAGCAGTTCTGTCCTGAGAGGAAGCGCACAGTCACAGCACCTGGGCCCCAGCCAGCGACACCCCCGTGGGGTCAGGGTGGAGCCCTGGGTGGCCCTGACTCCACCTGGTAGTGTGACCTCGGGCAGGTGGCTGCCCGCCTCTAGGCCTCAGTTTCCCCCAAACCCGAGGAAGGGGCTGACAGGATGCTCCCTGAGCACGGGCTGCCTCAATGGCACTGGGCGCCCCTGGCAGGTGTGGTCACTGGGGGTCGGGCTGACCTCGGCCTCCTTTAGGCCCCAACCAGCAAAGGACCCTCTCTAGCAAAGGACCAAAATGGCCAAATTGCTCCCAAGGCCAGGGCAGGGCTTTCTGGGGCAGCTAGAGGTGCCCTGATCTGGGCACTTTATTCAAATCCCCAAGGCTTCAGCTGGGGCCTTTGGCCATTTTCAGTCAGTGAACTTTAAACACACATACTTAAATCTGGGACTCATGACCATCATACAGAACAATTAATTTAAGGTGGATAAGAGCCCTCAATATACCACACAGGAGAAGACTGAGGCTAAGAGAAGTCAGGAGACTTGTCCAGGGCCACACGCCACAAAGTAGCAAGACCTGGAGAGAACCGGGGTCTGTCTGTCTCCAAAGCCTGGCTTCTGGACGGCTTCTTAAAGGAGTGTGTCAGAACACAGGGCTTAGGGACAGCGCCCACCGTGCTTCCATGATTGGACCCCTTAGAACATGTACGAATGATTGTTATTTTAATTACTTATATTAATTAGTTATTGTCATCGTCAACCCTAGACCTGCCTGTCTTGTACCGGGGCCATCCTAGGGTCTCCGAAGCTGGGGCAGGAGCCACGGCCAGACCATCCCACCCTCAGCCTGGCTCAGCTGGGTCCCCACCAAGCCCTGCTGGCTTCCCCAGCCTCCACCAAGGGGACAGCCCCCCCACCCCGCACCTGCCTCCTTCCCTCCCATGCTCACCTGAGGGTCCGGCAGGGCACTCTGCCCTCCTTCACCAGCTGCAGGGCCTCCTCGTAGGCGGCGGCAGGCCTGGAGAGTGGGCTCGGGTAATCTCCAACCTGCAGGGACTCAAAGAGCTGGGGAGAGGGTGGAAGCCTGTGTCAGCAGCATTGGCAGGTGGGGGCGGAGCCTTGGGGTGGGTCAAGGGCACCTGCCCAGGGGACTTCTGGCGGAGTACGCCCTAGGGGCCAACACTTCAGAGGGAACGTCAGCAGGAATGCTGGCTGAGGGCAGAGGCCCGGGTTTGAGTTCTACTCTGGCTCTCAGCATCCCCATCACCGGGTGCCCTTCCCAAAGGGACCATCTACTGGACACACACCCGTGTCCTCCCATCCCAGGAAAGGACAGCCGCCTGGCACACGTGGCCATGGTAGGAAACTAACCAAGCAATGAGTACTCGGTCTGGAGAAGCGAGAGGCCGGCGTGGGCTGGAGCTGCTGGGGACGGGGACCCCTGCCCTCACTCATAGGACCTACGACCCCTGGTTTCTCAGGCTTCCCCATTCCAGCAACACTGAAGAGTCCCCCGGGGAGCAGCATTGGCGACCTCCAGATTCTGCTCCCATCAGAGGAAACGCCTTCACTTTCCCACAACCCAGTGCTCGCCCGCCAAGGAGCCGCGCGGGAGCCCCGGCCTTCACCCCTCTCCCCGCAGCCATCCCCCGAACCCACGCCACCTCAGTGGCGGAGAAGAAGGAATCCTCCGAGGTCAGGCTGTCCTCATGGTCCGCCCGCAGATGCAGCGAGCCCTCGGTCAGGGGCAGCATGAGGGTCCGCTCTGGGCAGAGAGGGAAGGGAGGGGCTGAGCTGAGACTCCTGAAATCACGATCGAGCTAAATGTACACCAAGCCTCCCAACGCCCGACTCTGGACGAATGACGCTGATGGTAGCAAAGCTCCTATTTTCTGTGCTCACGTCAGGGGCCCTGCCACGTCTGCACCGCCTGACCCTGAGGCCTGTGGGCCCTGAGCTCTGAGGGCAGGCTGTGCTGTGCTGTGTGGCCCTGGGCAAGTTGCTCCCCCTCTCTGACAAGCTGAAACGGCCTCTGATGCCAAAGGGCCCCTCACTCAGCACTTCCATCCCACCCGCTCAAGGGTGAGGGGGTCTGGACACTCAAGGGGACTGGGGAAAGGTTCACAGCCCTGAATGCCCCACCAGCCTTCTCTGTCACACGGGGAGGCCAGAGGAAGTGGGACTGCTCGGATGGGGACAGAAGTGGAAGATGTGTCACCCTGGCCAGCCCTCACTGGGCCTGTGTCATCACTGGAAGAGCCGGGGAGCCCGACACTCAGTAGTCTGATGTTGCCCCCTGGGGGCGGAGAGCCCCCAGGGAAGGGCCCTGGGGGGTCACAGTCACCACACAGGGTCTGGCACGCAGCAGGCACTAGGAGAACATGGGCTGCTTGGCTGAATAACTTCATTCCATCTCAGTGATGTCACACCCCTTGACCTCAATGGGCAGGGCAACGGCACAGGCTAACCTCCACGTGAGCCGCCCTCCGCCCACCCGGTGCCCGCAGAATAGGGCTCAAACCAAACACCTGGAACAGCCAGCAGGGGAGATATTGACATACAAGCCCCAAAAGCCCGCTCCCAAGGGGATGGGGCAAGGCACACCGGCCAGGGACTCCCGGGGCCTCATTCCAATTCTGTTCCTGCCTGTGGGGACTCAGTTTCCCTGTCTGTGCAGGGAGGCGCTGATCGGATGAGGTCGTGGGCCCTGGGGATCATTCGCCCCGGCCCCGCTCACCGAGGTCCAGCAGCATGTTGTCGGCTGGAAAGGTGGACCCGAACTCCTCCTGCAGGTGGTAGGCCCGGTGCAGCAGGGACTCCAGCTTCTCCGCAAACTCCCTTCGCTGTGACTCTGGCTGTGGGTAAAACAATGACGGTCAACCCAGGCCCCCCAAGCTCCCCACGCCAACGGCCCCTTCCTTCACCATGATGGGGTCCCAGCCCCCAGGGAAACAGGGGACAGCTCTGAGGCCCAGCAGCAAGCACAGGTCTGGACTGAGCTGCCCCACACAGGAGCCACCGGCAACGCACGGCCAGTGCACACTTGAGACTCGGCCAGTCCCACCTGACATGGGCCATAAGCATAAATACACACCAATTTCAAACACTCAGTATCCCCCCGCAAAAAAAAAACCCAAGACTACAAGAACGTGAAATACCTCAGTGATTTTTCATCTTGATTACATGTTGAAATGATAATATTTTGGATATACTAGATTATAGAAAATATATTATTAAGTCATTTCAGGGCTTCCCTGGTGGCGCAGTGGTTAAGAAGCCGCCTGCCAATGCAGGGGACACGTGTTCGAACCCTGGTCCAGGAAGATCCCACATGCCGCGGAGCAACAAAGCCCGTGCGCCACAACTACTGAGCCTGCGCTCTAGAGCCTGCGAGCCCCAACTACTGAGCTCACGTGCCGCAACTACTGAAGCCTGCGCGCCTAGAGCCCATGCACCACAACGAAGAGTAGCCCCTGCTCACTGCAACTAGAGAAAGCCCGCGCACAGCAATGAAGACCCAACGCAGCCAATACTAAATAAATAAAATTTAAAAAGTCATTTCACCCATTTCCTTTTGCTTTTTAATGTGGTCTCCAGAAAATTTTAAATAAGACACATGACCTCCTACTGAACAGCGCTGCTCTAGACCCGAGCAGACCTTGGCGCCAGACCTTGGCGCCACCAGTTCCGAGCTGTGTGACCCTGAGTAAATAACTCCCTCATTCTGAGCCTCGGTTTTCTTATCTGTCAACTGAAGTAAGAGAACCTACTTCCCAGGATTTTAGGGAAAACGTGAATGAAATAAGGTATATAAAGTACGTCCTACAAGACTGGCCCATGGTGATGGCCAGTAAGTGCTGGCTATTACAATCAGAGGGCAGTTAGGAGCCCAGAAAGAGCTGGGTTCAACCCCACTGTGCCTATTAACCGCGTGCACTTGGGAAGGCATCGCACCCCTGGCACCACAGCCTGTGGCCTCAGTGACCTCCTCGCTGCCCTCGGCCTCCACACCAGGGTGTGGGGAGATGGGGGCACTGCTCCTCTGAACCCAGGAGCTTCTAGGCCAGGGGGCCAGGCACGGGCAGGCCTGACCCTGTTTTCCACAGAGGCTGCCAGATCCTGCAAGTACATGTAACCAGACCCTGGGGAAGAGACAAGGGCCAAGTCGGGCCTCAGGCCACTGGGAGAAAGGGGCGGAAGCAGTCAGAGGGGGACAGTAAGATTGTAATGGCTGCCTTTCACTGAGCGCTAGCCCTGGACAGGCAACTCGCTGTTCAGCCTCAGGGCTTCCTTGAGGCAGGGATTGCCATGACCCCACTTGACAGAGAAAACTTAAGGAGGTTATGTGGCCCAGTGCACCCAGCTAGAGCCTGGCGGAGCCCATGGGACCCCAGACCTGCTGGCCATCTTGCTTAGTAACGCTGCTCAGTGTGGCCAGCAGAGCCTTGTAGCTTTGGCAGATCTGCCAGCTCTTTCTCTGGGAAGTTACCTTGGGTTAGAGAATGGTTTCCTACATACGACACAAGTGACAAAAGAAAAATTAGATATACTGAACTTCATCAAAATTAAAAATCTTTGTTCTTCAAAGGACACCATCAAGAAAGTGAAAAGATTGGGAATTCCATGGCCATCCAGTGGTTAGGACTCTGCGCTTCCAATGCAGGTGGCACGGGTTCGATCCCTGGTTGGGGAACGAAGATCCTGCAAGCTGTGAGGTGCAGCCAAAAAAAAAGGAAAGTGTAAAGACAACCCCCAGAATGAGAAAAAACATCGACCAAAAAAGTACAAGAAAAGCCTTCTCCTCCTTTCCCTGCAGACCCTCTCCTCATAGATCACTGTTAACAATCTCCTGTGGGGACTTCCCTGGTGGTCCAGTGGTTAAGAATCCACCTTCCAATGCAGGGGACACGGGTTCAATCCCTGGTCAGGGAACTAAGATCCCACATGCTGCGGGGCAACTAAGCCCACGACGCCACAACTACTGAGCCCTCGAGCCACAACTAGAAAGAAGCCCGAGTGCCACAACAAAAGATCCCACATGCCACAACTAAGACCTGATGCAGCCAAAGATATAAAAATAACTAACTAAATAAATATTTTTAAAAAAATCTCTTGTGTTATCTGTCCAGAGGGAAATAAAAGCGCACATACACACCAGCAGTTACCAACAGGCATATATAGGTAAGGATGGATGTCTTTTTAAAAATGTACACATCAGCAGAAATTAGTACAACATTGTAAACCAACTATACTTCAACAAAAATAAATAAATAAAACGTACACATGGGTCATGAATCACTATATACCTGTAACTTACATAATGCTACACATCAACTACATCTCAATAGAAAAAAATGTAGATATGGGTCACTATACACATTCTATATCTTGCTTTTTTCACTTCATAAAATATAGTGGAGAAGGCAACCTAACAGCCCATACAGTTTTCCTTCAGCCTTTTATTTTTCTTCTTTGCCTCACCACGCGACTTGTGGGATCTTAGTTCCCCAACCAGGGATCACACCCCCACACCTTGCATTGGAAGCATGGAGTCTTAACCACTGGACCGCCAGAGAAGTCCCTTCTTTTTTTCTGTTTATTTTATTTATTTTTTTGGGGGGGGGGCAGGGGGCTGCGTTGGGTCTTTGTTGCTGCACACGGGCTTTCTCTAGTTGCAGCGAGTGGGGGCTACTCTTCGTTGTAGTGCACGGGCTCTAGGCCTGCGGGCTTCAGTAGCTGCAGCACATGGGCTCAGTAGTTGTGGTTCGCGGGCTCTAGAGCGCAGGCTCAGTAGTTGTGGCGCATGGGCTTAGTTGCTCCGCGGCATGTGGGATCTTCCTGGACCAGGGCACAAACCCGTATCCCCTGCGTTGGCAGGCGGATTCTTAACCACTGCGCCACCAGGCAGGCAGATTCTTAATCACTGCGCCACCATAAAGGCTGCCTAGTATTCCAGACCCCTACTGATGGGCACTTACAGTCACCAAGTTTTCATCTTTTTTAACTATTACAAAACAATTCACCCTAGGACATATATTTAGTGTGTTTTGCACAAAAAAAATTTTATTTTGGCTTTTCCACTTTACCTCTCTTTTCTGATACTGAGATAAATATTCACTTATAGAAAACTTGGACCAAAAAAAAAAAAGTATAAAGAAAAGACAAGACAAAAGCCGTGCGACCCAATCAACTATGAACACAGGCTATTTCCCTCCAGCCCTTCAAGAATGCCACGGGGCATGCGGGATCTTAGTTCCCCAACCAAGGATCAAACCCATGCCCCCTGCGGTGGAAGTGTGGGGTCTTACCCACTGGACCGCCAGGGAAGTCCCCATTTTTTTTTTTTTTGGCTGTGTTGGGTCTTTGTTGTTGCGCGCGGGCTTTCTCTAGTTGCAGTGAGTGGGGGCTTCTCTTGTTGCAGAGCGCAGGCTCTAGGCACGCAGGCCTCAGTAGTGGTGGCAACATGGGCTCTAGAGCGCAGGCTCAGTAGTTGTGGCACACGGGCTCAGTAGTAGTGGTGCGCAGGCTCAGTAGTAGCGGCACACAGGCTCCAGAGCGCAGGCTCAGTAGTTGCGGCACATGGGCTTAGTTGCTCTGCAGCATGTGGGGTCTTCATAGACCAGGACTCGAACCCGTATCCCCTGCATTGGCAGGCGGATTCTTAACCACTGCGTCACCAGGGAAGCCCCCCTTATTTTCTTTATGTAGCCAGGATCAGGCTGTAATCACCAGTGTGGTTTACTGAGTAATTACCAAGTACCAGGCATGGGCTAATGCACCTTACGTGAACTTTCTTACTTAGCTGGGTCAACATCCTGGTCAAGCGGAAGCTCCCATCCAGGAGGACGTGATGGGCTGGCAGAAGGCGGCGCTGCTAGATGCCTCCCAAGCGTGGCCTCCCACCAGCCACACCACCAGTCTTCTCGGTGGCCAGGGGCAGGAGAGACCCGGGGGAGGACTGCCTACCTCGGACAGCGCCTCTGAAGCGGTCTCGGGGTTCCGGAGGCCGTCCCCCCTCTGCCCCACGCTCAGCGCCTGCTCCCACTTCTGCAGAGCTTCCTCAAATAGCTCCATGCCTGAGTGTGGGCGGGGGAGACGGGAGAGAAGGGTGTCAGGCCCCCAGCACAGGGAGAGCAGCCGTGCCCCCCACCACGTCGCTCAAGAGGGAGCTCAGAAGAGCGAGGAGGCAGGAGAGCCCGGAAGGATGGGAACAGCCAGGACCGTGTGGACCAGGTCCTGACCCCTTTTTCAGGGCCGGCTAGCTTGCAGGTCTTCATTCAGACCAGATCTGTTCCTGGAGACTCTGCCCAGTCCAGAAATGGCTGGAAACCATTGAGCCGGGGATCTGGGGTGGGTGGTTTTGGAACTGGTTGAAGCAGCACCCAGAAAACCCAGCCCAGGCTCCCGGGAGGAGGCCACGCTCCCCACTACCCTGCCTCGGCCGCGGTGGTGGGGTGAGCGCTGGGCAGGGGGTGCCCAAGGCCGGCCTCCTGGCCCGTACCTTGCATGTAGAGGCTCTCAGCATTGCCGCTGCTGGTGGTCACGGACTCCTCCATCCCTCTGGTGTCCCATGGCCCCGAGCATGCAGCCACGGGGCTGGATGAGTTCACCACTACCATCTGGGTGCCAAGTAGCGCAAGAACCCGAGAATAAGGGATGAGGCCTTCCCGGACCCTTTGCAGGACCCCTGAGCCTCCCCCCACCCCCCACCCCTCACCACACGCCACGTGCCCTCTGCAATACCATCCCTGAAAACAGCCCCGGGCCGCAGTGGCGAGCCCTCCGCACAGCCTGCTTCCGTCAACTCCAAGCGCCTGAGGACGGGTCACAGAAATGGCCAAAGCAGGAGGAAACACTGAGGCCAATGCCCAACCCAGGAAGCTGCAGCCTCCTACGAAACCCACCCTGAGCTCCACTCCCGAAAGGCATGACCCCCTCCCTGCTCCGGGTCTACACTACAAGTGAGATAGGGAGGACGCAACGTGCACCCATTACATACGGGCCGGCAGGGCCTGGCTCTCACCCACGCATCTCTCCCACACGAGCAGCCACCCGCCTCCCAGGCAGGAGCAGAGCCAGCTCCTGCTCATGCCTGGGTCCCCAGGGCAGTGGCCGGCTCAGAGCTGGGGCTCAGTGCTCGCTGGATGAATGAACAACTAGACGAGTGAATGAGCCAAAGCCGTTCCCCAAGAGAAAATAAACTTCTTTGTCTTATTTCTCTCTCTATCCTCAGCGCCTAGTAGTCTCTGACATAAAGCCGGTGCTTGCTCAGTGTCTGATGAATGAATGAATGAATGAATGCACTTTCATGGGTAAGTATCTTCCCCAAGAGATCACAGCTTCTCTTCTGCATTTATCCACCTTTCCCTCACCAGTGCCCGGCACACAGTGATCACTGACAATCTCTGGAAGTCTGCATGGATGGATGAGTGAATGAACCAACAAATGAATGGGTGGAACCTCTTCTCCCATCTTCCTACCAGCCCAGAAGCCCCCGAGGGCAGAGACCGGAGCCCCGAGGCCGTGACAGGCACCCTGCTACCCTCACCGAGGCCAAGCTGTGGGAGGAGCCTGAGTGCTTGCTGGGCTCGATGGAGGAGATGCCGCTCAGAGTGTCGTTGCTCTTGCTACTGGGGCTCTGGACCCTCCGGCTGGAGTAGCCTGTGAGGAACAGGAGAGGGGTCACGCCAGCTCCCCACCCAGCCTTCGCACAGCTGCTGCCCGCTCCGGATCCCTCTCCCCGTCTTCACCTGAGAGTCTGTCCTGACCTTCTAAGTCAGGGTGACAGCAGAGCACCCCCAGGGCGTGCACCTAGCAGCAGAGGGCTGGGCCCCTGCCCCTTGTCCTGCTCACTTCCGTACCCCCGTTACGCGGCGCAGGGCCTGGCCCGGAGGGGCCTGGATCTGCTGGGTTAAGCCTGAAAATGAGGCCCAGCCACTTCTCCCTCCTGACTCAGCTTCCCCTGTGTTGTTGACTGCCTGACTGATCTGGAATTCTCCTCCTTCGAAAAAGGACTTGAGGTACCAACTTTTCAAAACACATAGTTTTGTTTTGGTTTGGTTCTTTTAAGTGAGAAAAGTAGGGAAAGCAAAATAAGGTGGAACCAGAGATGGTGCTGGTACAAAGTAGGCAAGCAAGAGGTTAGTCCAGAAACGACTCCAGGCTTCCAGTGGAGTCAATGCAGAATGGAAAGCCAGCTGTGCCAGCATGTCTCGTGGTCTTGTTCTAGACTGGTCTACAAACTTCTCTGTCCAATTGAAAAGACAAAAACTTCCCTTCTGCAATGATAATTCATAATTAAAAGTCATTGTCGGGCTTCCCTGGTGACGCAGTGGTTAAGAATCCTCCTGCCAACGCAGGGGACATGGGTTCGAGCCCTGGTCCGGGAAGATGCCACTTAGTCGCTACGGAGCGACTAAGCCGGTGCACCACAACTACTGAGCCTGTGCTCTAGAGCCCACGAGCCACAACTACGGAGCCCACGTGCCACAACTACCGAAGCCCGCGCGCCTAGAACCTGTGCTCCGCAACAAGAGAAGCCACCGCAATAAGAAGCCCATGCACCGCAACGAAGAGTAGCCCCCGCTCGCCGCAACTAGAGAAAGCCTGAGCACAGCAACGAAGACCCAACGCCTCCAAAAATAAATTTAAATAAATAAATTTTTTTTAAAAAAGTCATTGTCACTTTGATAGCTCCATGCCTGAGTGTGGGCGGTGGAGACGGGAGAGAAGGGTGTCAGGCCCCCAGCAGAGGGAGAGCAGCCGTGCCCCCCACCACGTCGCTCAAGAGGGAGCTCAGAAGAGCGAGGAGGCAGGAGAGCCCGGAAGGAGATTCTGCCTCTTAAAACAAGTTTCTTCCAACATGAGAGCCTTTGAGGACTCCTTGCCTTAGAAAGCGATCTGTACACGGCATACACTGGGTTACTGGGTTACAAGATTAACGGGCCCATAAGAGGCTTTCAAAGCCACACCAGCAGACACAAAACAGGTCAGTGGCTGCCAGGAGCTGGGGGAAGGGGAAAGGGGCTGACTACCAAGGGCCCGGGGGGATTGAGAGCAACAGTTCTTGACTGTGGTAGTGACTGTATGACTACAAGTGTTTGTCAAAACTCAAAAAAGGGTGAATCTTACTGTATGCAAAGAGAAAAAGAGGGGGATGGTGAGAATACCAAAAGGCTCAGGAACCATCTGGCCCTTTCTGCTCCTGAGCCAGGGGACTTCCATCGCTGGACGGAGGAGCTGCACCCCACCAGCCCACTCTGGACCCAGGGCTCCCAAAGTGTCCTCAGATAATGAGAACCATCGCTTCCAATGACATGTGCATCCGGCCACATCACCCAGCAAATCCTTACAATGACTTGCTTCCCAGGTGAAAGGGACTCAGCTTGGAGACAGGATGTCACTAGCCCAAGATCTCAGCTAATAGGGGTCCAGCTGAGACTCGACTCCAGGTCAGGCCCTTCCCCACCACCTCAACCTACCTTTCTTCACTGACGGGACCTTCCTGGCCATGAGGATGGGGAGGGGCGCTGTGCCCAGATGCTCGCCTCCCATCTCGGGGCCGACCTGCTTCTTCTTCCGCCGTCGCCTCTTGAGCTGGTGGGCGGCCAGGGCCAAGGCCACAGTCCCCAGGGCCGTGGCAAAGAGGACCTTCCTCAGGCCTGGTGTCAACCGCAGCTGGGAGAAGGCAGACTGCAAGAAAAGAGGGAGGCAGCCAGTTACATCTCCCTGGGAGAGCTGCCCTGAGGAACACGTGAGGGGCAGGGAACGCATCAGGCCCCCAGGGGATACCTCCTGACCAGGAATGACTGAGAGGCAGCCACCTGCAGGGGGCTGTGGGGGTGGGAGTTGGGGGCCCTGGCCTCTGAAACCTGGATCACAGAGATGTAAAAGAGGGGGACGGGGGATGGCAAAATGACAAGGCTAGGAGATCATATCTGGGGTCCAGCAGGTGTCCCCAACACCATCGGTCAGGATTCTACCAGCTGCAGCGACTGAGCACCTATGCCAGCTACCGCACCAGGATTTCACCTGTGTTACCTGTCCGAATGCCCATCATTTTCCAGGTGAGGCACCTGAAGCTCACACGGGTTAGGACGCACACTTAAGGTGACAGAGAGGCAGAAATGGAACTGAGGTCTGCCCACCCCACTTCTCCACTCTTCAAAGACAATGACGTTCACTTTACCCAATGGTCCATCTGTATACTCCCCTGCTCCACCCTCACTCTGCCTGCTGGACTGGGAGCCCCTCGAGCGAGGCTGCATCCCACAGGGCAGAGCTTCAGGAAGTGTCAAGAGGACTGGTCGGCCACAAACATTTCAAGTTGGCAGGCATTACTGACCTCTTTTATAAACTGAGAAACTGAGGTCAAGAGTCCACATAGGCCTGGGGTGGAGACCGGGCTTGGGACCCCAGACTCCTAACCCAGTCCTCCTTACTCTGCTCAAAGAGGATTGCCTGGGACAGCAATCACGAGGGCCCAACTTTCCTGGATGCTGAGGGACCCTGGGATGAGTGGCTCAGTGTTTCAGGGACCAGAGAGGTAAAGGGCAGGACCACAACCCGCCCCGATCTTTACCTGCCCAAACGTCGTGTAAAGGAACACAGGGATCTCTGCCACCGTCATGGCCAGGGCCTGGATCACGGACACACCCTCCGTCCTCCGGAACGCCATGGCAGGATCGGCACCCCAGGCGAGAGCCCTCGGGGCCGAGAGCTTCCAAGGAGAACGTCTTCAACTGGTTGCTGGCTGGGTCCCGGGCACCATCCACGCCCCGAAAGGACAGGGACACACATACCAGAAGGTCCCTCCACAGAGCTGAGAGACAGACGACCAAGTCAGACACAAGGGTGTGTGCATGTGAGCATAAAGAAACACACACAAGAGTGCTCTGGGGGATGAGGTGGGAGCAAAGCCCACGTGTGGAATGCGAGGCCTGGAACCAGGCCCCCGCCTTCTGCACCTGCCAGCAGGAAGGTAGCCGAACGCCCCACAGACTTTCTGCCCACCTTGAGCCCTGGGAGAAGGCAGTGTCTGGCACGCTGGCCCAAGTGAGGACCCAGAGCCTGGGAGATGGATAGGTCGCTCTCAAACTTGGGGCTTCATACCACACTTCCTCAATCTTTTTAAACCCATGGCCCATGTGCTAAGCAAAAACCTTAGGCCTCTAAAGGGTCAGACTCCTGAGTGAGAATCATTGCATCATTTCCACCTCCCACAAAACCAAGAATGTCGTACTTCCTGTGGACGTATTACGAAAACAGCAGGGTATTTCCTCCAATAATAACAGCTACTACACCGTATGTGGGTATTCTGTGCAGAGTTCCTTACATACATTATTTCATTGAATCATTACAATTCTATGAAGTAGATGCGATCTACCTCCCACACCCCTGCCAATTTCCAGCGAGGAAACTGAGGCTCAGAAAAGCTAAGTCAGGAGTCCAAAGTCACACAGCTGGTACCAGGCGGAGTCAGGACTTGGACCAAGATCTAACGGACTTTCGACCCTGTGCTCAACACAACCCTTTCGCCAAATCTGGCATGGAGCAGGAAGTGGGAGCCTCAGCAGAACTACAGACTACAAGGGCAACTTTCCCCTGGGGCCTTGTGAGACCCCCAGGGTACTCCACGGCCCATTCCAAGGCCAATGAATAAGTGGCTTGAGCACATATAACCCAGTCCCCAAGATCCTGCAGAGAGCTCCCCGACCACCACCACCAAGGCCAAGGAGGCCTTCAGGGTCTCCTGGGACTTCAAACGAAATGACCACGAAGGCCAGATGGACCCTGTCTACCTGGGATGGCGGCCAAAGTCACTGGACTGGCACAAGAAACGGCTTATCCTCAGTGAGTGGGAAGGATGAATGATCCTATCAGTTAGCTCTAGGGCTGTGTGTGTGTGTGTGTGTGTGTGTGTGTGTGTGTGTGCGTAGAGTAGGGGACATCCTGCCAGGAGGCTACAAATTGAGCGATGTGACCTCCAGTGGTCACAAGCCAGCTCTCTCAGCACCACCCCCAACTTGGCCCAAGCCTCAGAACGAACGAGGGAAGACAAGAACATCAGAGGATCAGCGGCTACTATTTCCCAAGCGCTTACTTTAACAGGCCAGGCTTGGAACAGGCTCTCCATGGAGGGTTTTAAGTCTAGTCACCCACAGAACCCTCAAGGCAAGCACTGTTTATCTCAATGATGGGGAAACTGGGGCTCCAAAAGGTAATCAAGCCTACCGAGGTCACTGAGTAAATGGCCAAGCTGGGATATGACCTCAGCTCTGGGGGACCCCAAGGCTTGGCATTTACCTGCAGGAAAGTCAAAAGCAGCCTCTGCTGCCCCGACTGAGGAAGAGTGGCAGGTACCAGGTAATGACATCCACCCCAAGACAGCTTCACTCCAGGAATGGATCGAGATCCAGCCCAACCATACCCCATCCTTCCTCCTGGCACGACCCAGGGCTGAATGCGAGAAGCCTCCACCTCTTCTCTGTGATGACAAGACCATGGCAATGTCCCCCCACCACGTGGACACTCCTAATGTCGTCCCAACCTGGGAAAGTCACCTCTCCTGCCCTGTAACCTTGGGCAGTAACCTCCTCGTTCCACCCCCACCAGGGCACTCACAACCTCTCAGCTTGGATGCCCACGCTTTCCATCCCGGACACCTTCTCCCCTGCCCTGAACCACCCCGTAAATGACTCTAGCCTGAGCACCCTTCATGCCGCCTTGACCCCAGCAATGTCCCCTCTGCCCAGTCTCGGTTCATTCCACACCGGTGGGACATCTCAGCAGTCTGACCAGGACCGGCACTGAGCACTCCCACGCTGGACCTCAGCAATACCCCCTTCTTCAGAATCTGCTCTTTCCATCCCAGACAATTCCTTGCGCATGCCCTGGTCAGGCACCCTCCTCTCTTGCCCCGACTCCCGGAATATCCCTGAGGGTCGTCCAGGTGCCCACTGCCGCCGCCTTCCACAGCCCGCGCACCCGGTCCTTCCATCCCGGTACTTGCCCAGCGCGGGTCCAGTACCTGCGCCCCTGCTCCGATCTCTGCAATGTTCCAGGCCCGGCATCTTCCCACTGACCGGGTACCTTCCGTTCCACCTCTCGCGCCGCCCACGGCCCGAGTACCTGCTCTTTCCAACGCTGGCCCTTCTAGTCCGGCTGAGCTGGGACACCTGCAACCCTACCCAGTTCCCCGCTCAGGGACGGCTCCCGCCCGCTGCAAGCCTCAGTCCCGGACCTTGCCGCGCCGCCCGCCTGCTCCGCGGGCTCAGCCCGGACCGCCGCCACTCACCCAGGATCCCATCGCTGCGGAAGGACAGCGTCTCCTTCTCCGGCGCCCGCGCAACCAACCTCGGGGCCACGGGAGGCGTGGCCTCACGCAGGGCCAACCTTTCTTTGGCCAATGAGTGTCGCCGAACTCCTCTGCACCGCCCCGGCCTCTGTGCAATTGGGTGGGTCACGTGACCAATATTGTCTTACCCTCCCTTCTCCCTCTGTTCCGCCCCCTAAGTGCGGTTGAGGCGCGGAAGTGATTTTTTTTCTCTCCTGTGATTGGCCATCGAGATTAGATTGACCCGGGTGGCTGAGTGAGGCGGGGCCACTCTTAAAGGGATGAGGCGGAGCAAACAGGTTTCGAAGGCGCTTTGTGGAAGGAATTGCCGGTGGTCTGAGCTCTCACCTTTGGTTCCTCTGCCTCCACTGGTGCCCACACGGACAAGTTCTTCCCGCCCTTCGAGCGCCCACTTTCCAACGCCACCGCCTCTAACTTCCTACAGCATTCTCCTAAGCACTTCCACTCTCCACTTTCTGAGGTTGTTTGCAGAAGTGCCAAGCCTCCCGTACGAGACGTTGTCTCCCTAAGAGTTGGCGTCAAGTGATTCGGTTCACTGTGCCTTGCACTAAACACTGGGTTTGGAATCAGGCCTCCCTGAGTTGGAATCAAGTTCTGCCACATCAGCCTTGTGGGGTTTACTCAGTTTACCCCTCTGTAAAATGGGAATGGAATTCTTGCCTTGCCTGAGTAACGGGGCTTTGGTGCTGATCATAAGAAAACAGTGTGGCAGCCCTTTCATAACCAAAGAACTGGACACATCTAAGTTTTTTTAGTGTAATTATCAGTGAGGTCACATTCTTTCATTCATCAACAACTAATATTTCTGTGTGCCAGCCCTTTGGCTGGACTTGGGAGTGCAGTGGTGGACAAGATACATATAATTAAGATACTTAATTACAATCTTATGTGATATTGCTCTAATGGTGGAAACTCAGGAATATGGAGATTCCCAGGGACACCTGCCCTCCCATGGGAAGGTGAGAGACTCCCGAAAGAAAGTGGTGTCCAAACAGAAACCTAAGGATGACTAAGAGTCAACTGGGCAGAGAGAAGGGGAAGGAGTGTTCAGGAACAGCATGGGCTGTGTGGTCCAGAGGCAAGAGCGAACTTGGCATGTTGTTTGTTTTTTTTTTTTTTTGGTCATACCCCACATCATGCGGGATCTTGATTCCCTGACCAGGGATCGAACCTGTGCCCCCTGCAGTGGAAGCACAGAGTCTTAACCACTGGACCACCAGGGAAGTCCCCAAACCTGGCATCTTTGACTCAAGGTGGCAGAGAGAGAGGAGCGTGGTAGCTGATGAGCCAAGGAAGTGGCAGCCAGAGCAAAGGAGAGCAGGCTCCACCATTGAACTGCCTGCGTCTGGGGCCAAATCCACTGCTTCCTCCCCTGTGTCCTTGGGCAAATCACTTAACTTCTCTAAACCTTAGCTTCCTAAAATGAGGAGAATGATGGTTTCTGAGCTTTTGCGAGGACCTTAAGTGATTATTCACTTAAAAGTGCTCAGTGCTGGGCCTGGCGTGGTCTTAGGACCTTTTGGCCATTGCTATTAGAAAAACTGCAATAGCCAAGTAGAAAGCTAGATAAATCGATGCAACATACGGACTGGGACAGCTAAAAGATCGGGAGTAACTAGGACCTACTGTCTCTCTCTCTCTCTCTCTCTCTTTCTCCTTTACCCTGCTGTTTTTCTTCCCAGGATCTGACCTGTTATATATCTGTTGATCCAAGAGGGGAAGAGCCTTGTTTTGTTCACTGCTGCATCCATGGCACCTAGAACAGCCCCTGGCACATAGTTGGTGCCGATAAGGTCTTTCTCCTTGACCAAACCAGAGTCAGGCTCCTGTGAGCCAGCCCTCTGCTTGACTAGGTGCAACCTTGAGTTTCCATCTTGTAGAGTCCAGTTTTAACAAGAATTCTGCAGGGTCAGTTTAGTAAAATCCCCAACCCTGGGTATCTGATCACCCTCCATGTTTGATCAAATTCTTCACCCTCCATCCTCAATATCTTATCCCCCTAGCCTGCCCTCCGCAAGAATCTCACTAGCCTTGATGTTCCCACTTAGTCATTTTCCATCCCCTGACATCCCCACTCTGCTCATTGTCTATAAATCTCCACTTGTCCTTGTTGTATTTGGAGTTGAGACCAATCTCTCTCCCCTACTGCAACACCCGCCCCCCCCGCACTAGGCTCTCTTGAATAAAGTCTTCCTTACAGTCCTTAACAAGTATCATGAATGTTTTTTTCTTTAACCTTGCTCAATGTGGTTATTGAATGAATGAACATGTAACTACATTGATTTATGGCTCTTGAAAGATAATATGATTGTATGCTGGCTAAATAAATGATATAGTTAGCTACAGACAGACACTGGTAAATAAGTCAGTGATCAATACAAATAGAAATACGTACTGAACACATAGAAACACACAAGGAAACACATAGAGATGATGAACTGCAGGTGTGTGAGTGACACAAAAGTTGATGATGGCTCCATGTAGATAATGCAGATCAGTAGTTCTGAACCTGTGGTGCACATTTAAGTCACCTGGAAGCTTTTCAAGACTCCACCTGCCGGGCTCCACCTGAACTGAGAGAACCAGGGCTGGGAGTGGGCCCAGGGATTTTTTCATAAACCTCCAGATGACTTGAAACTCACTCTGGACAGACAGGCTGGGGTTGAAGATGGGGAGCTGGTATAAGTGCAGGGAGATAATCGAAGCCAGGAATCCAGGGGACAGAGCCAGAGAGGAAAGGGTACCAGTTCAGGAACAGAACTCTCCACTGGGTAAGAAGATGAAGTCTAGACGTAGAGAGCGGGGAGCAGTGGAAACAGGTAATAAGCCCCTGCCAAGCCCCATGGGAGGGGGGGAAATGTATGTGCAGGCCATCCTTTTGCCTGTTTGGGGCTGTGAGAAGCTGGTTCAAGGTCAGCACATGTCCAGGCCTGGAGGGAAGCACGTTCCTCCACCTGGGCTGAACGGAAGCCCCTCTTTCTCTTCTCCTTCCTTCCCCTTAACTCCTGCACACACCCTCACCCAACTTTGGAGAACCAGAGGGTTTCCGGGGGCCAAACAGCCATTCCCCAGCGGTGGAGGACCAGTCCCCAGCTGGCCTATCCCCTGGCTCAATTGTCCTTAGTGTCACCAAGGTTGGGGCAGAAGAGGAGGGGGGGCTAGAGAGGTCAAGGTGGTGGTGATGGTCGACACAGAAAGATCCAGGTCAAAAGACGCCGAGAAATAGGGAGCCAGAGGGCCCAGCAGGCCAGGAGGATGCGAATCGACCAAGGGAAGAGGCACAAACGGGCGGGGGCCATAGGACGAGGAAGCGAGAGGCCGGCCCGGCGGCGGCCGCAGGTGGCAGCCGCGAGCAGCCTCAAGCCGGGCCCCCTCCGCCCCGCCCCGCCCCGCCCCCCGGAGGCTCCTCCCCCGCGGCCGGTGCCCCTCCCTGCGCGCTCGGGCAAGCTTGACGGAGGCGGCTGGGGCTGGGCCAGGGGGGCGCGCTAAGAGCCAAAGCACCGGCAGCAGGTGGGCGCGGTGCGGGCTGGCGGCGGCGGGCCAGGGGCTGCCGGGCGGCGCACGGGCCGGACGTGGCCGGCCGTGCGGAGCGCCATGGACTTCAACATGAAGAAGCTGGCGTCGGACGCGGGCATCTTCTTCACCCGGGCCGTGCAGGTGAGGCCGTACACCCTGGGCCCCGCGCGGCCGGCGGGCACCCCTGCAGCAGAGCCCGGGGCCGCGGGAGAAGGCCCTCGCGGCCGCCGCTCCTTCCCCGCTGCGAAGTCGCCCTAGCCGACCCCCCAGCCCCTCCTTCTTTTGCGGTGCCCAGTAGAGAGAAAGAGCCCGGGGCGGCCGGCCACACTGGCCGCACCCTCAGCGTGGCCCAGGCCTGGGGAGTGAGCCGGGCCTGCCTCGGCCCTGCTGCCGCGGGGGAGGTGTCAGCCTCCACCATTTCGACCCGCCGGCCGGGTAGTCCCGCTGTCCTGGCGCCCGCCCCGCCCCCGGTGGGGGGCTCCGCTGAGGAGGGCAGAGGGCCCCAGGCGGTTCCTGTCTCCTTGCCCTTGCCCAGCGGTGACTCTGACTCCCGGCAGGCGTTGGGAGGCCTGAGTTTCAGGCCTAAGGACTCGTGCACCCGCCCTGACCCCTTCTCTGAGCCTCAGTCTCCGCACCTGTGCAATGGACTGGTGGTACTGATTCCCTCAGGTCCCTTTTACACGCTTCGATAGTCCGGAAGCCAGGAGGGCTGGGGTTATTTACTTTCTGCTCCGTGGGAGGCCTGTTTCTCTTATTTCCCCAGGCCCCGGGGGCTGGCTGGATGCCCTCCTTGGGAAGCTGTACAGTGGGTGATGCTGGGATTAGAACAAGTCCTATCCATTTGGGGACAAGGGAAAAAACAGAAGCAGCTGAGTGTAACGGTGAAGACCGGGAGTCAGCTGTGGGTGTGGAGGCCCCTCTAGTGACTTTGAAGACAGGGGCGTCACCTCTCTGGGCCACAGTTTTTCAGTCTGAAAAATGGCCTTAGCAGTCCCTCCCTCCCAGCATGGATGTGAGTGTCCCAGGCATTCCCCGTGAACATGCTCACTAAAGGCAAGTCATTCTTGGTGTAACGTGGTTAGTATTGCAGCTGTGCAGCATGTGATGTTAGGCAAGTCTCGGAGCCTCCGTGTTCCCTTCTGTCAATCAGGGGTCGCACCAGTCTGCCTCCCAGGGTGGCTGCTGCCTTGGGGCTTGGCCCGTCACAGCGCTCTGGGAACAGATTCTGTTGTTTGTCCTTGCCCTGGTTGTTGGTTCTCTGGAGGAGCCCAGCCCCAGACAGTCTCTTAGAAGCCCACACGCCCATGTTTACTAGAAAGCACAGTGTCCCGTTGAGGATTTGCGCCCCAGAGAGGGTTTGCTGCTCTGTGTTCGAAGCCCTGCCGTGGACCCCAGCCCTAGTGGGGATGCTAGCAGCCTGGAGTTCATTGGCCAGCCCCTGTCCATTCAGAAGGTAGAGAATTCTCCCCAGTGTCGGTATGGCAACCACTTTATCTCCCACATCTGGGAAGAACCTGATCTGCCAGTTTCCTGCTACTTTGGGGCCCTAGCACCTGACCTGGCCAGGCCTGCAGAGCCTGGGGTATGGGGAAGCTTGGTCCCTGTGGCCTCTTTTCTCCTGGGGGTGGGCAGGCCCACTGGTTCGCCCATACTGGAGTGGGAGCCAGCGCCCAGGCCCCCGCCTCCAGAGTGGAGGAGGGAGCTGGGAGCTTTATAAATAGAGGCTTTCTCTGGCCCTGCACGCCCACCCCCTGCTGCTGCCATCTTGCAGGGAGCAGCCTCTGAAGCCGGGGCCCTTCCTCTTGGCAGGGATGGGGCGGGGTGGCAGCCAGAAGAGAGAAGGGCTTGAAATGTCACCTGGGCAGGAGAGCACACTCGGGACCCTCCTAAGGCCAGTCTGCCCTGGAGTAGGAGTCAGCCAGGAGGGATGGGGGTGGTTTATTATTAACGTGTGGGCAGCTCCTCTGCGTAGGTGCCACCTACCTACGCATGACATGCTGGGTAAGCGCTCAGCCCCTCCATGTGTTGAGGACACTTCTAGGAGCCTCACCTCATCCCCATCCGGTAGGGAACTGGACCTTGGCCCTGGGATAAGAATCCAGAGGCCAGATCCCTTTTGCATGGGAGATTCTAGGATGGCTTCTCAGTCCCTGAACTGTGCCTTGAAGGTCAGGAGGGGTTTGCCGAGTTGGTCCAGGTGATGGGAACAGCCCAGCTAAGGGCACCGAGACAGGAAAACCTACGGCATGTTTGGGTAAGATGCCAGTGGGGGTGGGAGTGGGCAGTGGAAGTGCTAGTACTAATGCTGTTGGTAGTAATTGCAGTATTACTAATAGCAGTGGTAGGAGTAATGATAATAAAAGCCAGGGAGGCTGTGGCCTCGTTCTCATCCGAGCCAGGCAGGCAGCGGTGAACGTGGGAAGGATGCCCAAGATGTTGGGAAAGCCCGGTGGGACTTTGAACCTGGGTGGGTGTGTCGTGTGAGGGACGAGTGGCCAGGTGGCACGGCGGGGAGTGCTGCCATTAACCTTGGAAAGAAGGGGAGATGCTGAGGTGCACACTGAGGGTGACACAATCGCCTGAATCATACTGGCTGGTGCCAGCAGGGTAAGGATGTCCCTAGGTGGCTCCTGAGAGTCAAGGAGGGACCTGAGGGGGACCTTTTATTGACGATGATGATGACGCCAGCTGACGTTTATCAGGCCTATACTGTGTGCTGACCACGAAACTAAGCACCTTCCAAATATTCTGTGAGATAGGTCCTGTTATCCCCATCCTCCGGGGGGAAACTGAGGACCAGAGAGGTGACTTTGACCCTGACCCTCGATTTTCTCATCTGCAAAATGGGGTAATGCTAACCCCTGAAGGGTCTGGGTGAGGTGAGGCCTCTTCAGGGCCTGGCTCGGGGAGGCCCCAGCTTGGGGAATGTGACGAAGAAGAGGAGTCGGGAGACCGGGAGGAGGCCAGGAGCAGCTGGTTCCCAGGTGAGGAGCCGCAGGCTCTAACCCTGGCCCACCCAGCTCTGCAGAGGGAAACCCAAGCCCCCATGCATAATTGATGGCTGCCGAGCTGGAGCAGCCCGACAGGGCAGCCTGACCACCGGAGGTGCCTCCTGCCCCTTGCAGCTGGACCTGTCCTTGGCCTCTGGATGCCTCACCGCTGCCTAGTCATCTGGGAAGGGCCTCCACACCCCCAGCCTATGTGACTCCAGCACAGCCTGCCTCTTACTCAGTCTCAGCGGCATCTTCTGTGAAATGGGAAACTTGGCCGGCCTGAGGGCAGTGTCTGTTTTTGTCAGAGCTGATCTACTCCTGCAGGTCTTCACCCCTTTGCTGTTTGCCTGTGACCTCCCCTTGGCTGGACGGGGCCTTTGAGATCAGAGAGGCCAGGACTTGGGCCGGTTTCTGGTTTTTCTTAGGTGGCCCCCATGGTTTCTGCCAGCTCTGAAGGGGGACCCTTGTGACATCCTGGTCCTTTCCTGGCCTTGGGGCGGGGCTGCCGAGCTTTCTGGGCCCTGGGTGTGCCCAGCAGTTGGCTCTGATGAGCTGGCGCTGTTCCCCATCTACCACTCCAGGCAACCGGAGGCCAGCCATGTGGCCATCCTCCCCCGCCCTCCGCATTCCCCTTCCTTCGCAGCCATCTCTCTGTGCATCAGCTCTTAACAGCATCAGCTCTTACACTGAGCACTGCCTGCCGGCCAGATCCTAGCCTTCATGTCTTATCCACATCTTTTTTATTTCATTCTTACAACCTATGAGGGAGATGCTACTACTTATTATTACCATTTTCAGCTTAGGAAACTGATGCTCAGAGAGGCAAAGCCACTTGCCCAAGGTCACACAGCTCATCAGACTGAGACTTGAATCAAGTCCCTCTGATTCTGGAACCTGGGTTCCTCTGACTCCCTCCCTTGGTATCCCCTTCCTGTGGCTCCCAGCTGCCCCTGGAACATCCTGATAACCCCAGACCTTGCTCTGTGCCCCTTTTGTTCCCTGAGCACTTGTAACCAAGTGCTTTCCTTCAGAGTCAGGCTGGGGGGACCCTTAGTGGTAGGCTCCCAAGGGTTCCTTACACCCTAAGCTGTATGTCTGATTTTGATGTGCTTTTTTGGGGAGAGGGAGTCTGTATCTTTCATTGGATTTCCAAAAGGAGCCATTATCCCCAAACTCCGGTCCAACCACCTCATTTCACAGAGGAACAAACTGAGGCCCAGGGCAAGGTTGCACCTTGGTCAAGGTCACAGAGCAGGTCCGGGGCAGAGCAAGTTTCTTGACCTTGGGGCCTGAGTTCCAGCCAGGTGGGAGGAGTAGATGGGCGGGGCAGGGGTGCTCCTTCCGTCCCCCTTTCTGAGCCCTCCGCCCTGTGTGCTCTCCCCACAGTTTACAGAGGAGAAATTCGGCCAGGCCGAGAAGACCGAGCTTGATGCCCAGTTTGAGAACCTTCTGGCGCGGGCAGACAGCACCAAGAACTGGACGGAGAAAATCCTGAGGCAGACAGAGGTGTTGCTGCAACCCAACCCCAGTGAGTGGACATGGGCCGGCCCCGGGCTCGGGGCGGGAAGCAGCGGGCAGGAGCCCCAGCTGCTGAGACCGTGCAGGTGGGCCTGGGCGGCAGGTGGGATTTGGGTTAGACTCTTGGGGCTTAAGGCTGCTGTTTTGGGGGGTCCCACTTAAAGAAAACAGCAGACTCAGTGTTGGGCTCCAGGATGCGCTCTCTGGGACAGTGGAAATGCTAAGTGTCACACAGAGGAGTTGAAGAAATGCCTGGACACTAAAACACAGTTGGGAGAAGAGGCAGGAGAAACGGGAGCCAGGTCACTGGAGGGAAGGCAGCGAGGCTCAGGGATGAAAGAGGACTTGCCGAGAGTCACACGCAGCGTGGTGCAGGCAGACGCAGCTGCAGGAGAACCTGTGGGAAGAGAGGGGCTGGCTGGCCTGGGGTCGTGGGACTTGTCTGCCTGTATGTCTGCGGTTAGCTGATGAGTGTGCTGAGAGCTTTCTGGGGCCAGGCCAGGGCATTGCCCACGTGTGTGTTATGCCCTGCAAGTCCATAGTGTAAGGAGGGAGAAGCTGTGGGGCAGGAAGGGGTAGCACTTGCCTTCAGCTGTGTGACCTCGGGCGGGCATTTCACGTGTCTGAGCCGTGGCTTCTTCCTCTCTAGAGTGAGGGCTTCGCGGGGTCAAGTGCCAGTCTCACACAGTTGAGAATCAGCAAGAGAGTATTCTGGAAGTCACCAGGCTGGACGCCCCTGTGGGCAGGCCCTGGTCTGGATCTGTTTCTGTCACCATGACTTTCATCCTTGGGCTCCTACCGAAGAGCCCTGTGGCTTTGGCTGCCGTCTCCCCGCAGGTGCCCGAGTGGAGGAGTTCCTGTATGAGAAGCTGGACAGGAAGGTGCCCTCGAGGGTCACCAACGGGGAACTGCTGGCTCAGTACATGGCAGAGGCGGCCAGTGAGCTGGGGCCCACCACGCCGTACGGTGAGCCAGTCCTCACAGCCAGGGTCGGGGGTCACGGTCTCTGGCACGAATCTTCTTCCCTCCCTTCTCTCCTTCCTTTCTCTGTTTTTTAATTTGCACACATGATACCTGGATTCATTCTGCTTGTAAACACCTCAATCAATGGAGATGAAAATAGAGTAAAATATAGAAGCCTCCCGGGACTTCCCTGGTGGTCCAGTGCTTGAGACTGCGCTCCCAGTGCTGTGGGCACAGGTTTGATCCCCGGTCGGGGAACTAAGATCCCGCATGCCGCACAGTGCAGCCAAAAAACGAACAAAAAAAATTGAAACCTCCCTTACCCAGGTTTGGTTCGTGTGTATTTTTCAACGGGATCATGTTATGTGTACTGTTCTGCAACCTGATTTTTAAACTTGGCATTGCACTACAGATAATCTGTTCACAGCACTTAGAGAGTCACCTCAAGCTTTATTTTTTAAGTTTTATCTAGGTACAATTTATACACTATAAAGTACACCTGTTTTAAGTGTGTAATTTGATGATTTTTAGTGAATTTACAGAATTGAACAAACATCCCCCAATCCAATTTGTGTTTTTGAAATTTTATTTAATTAATTTTTTAATTGAAGTATAGTTGATTTACAATATCGTGTTAGTTTCAAGTGTACAGCACAGTGATTCAGTTATACACACACACACAACATAAATATATATTCCTTTTCAAATACTTCACTTTTAGGTTATTACAAAATATTGAGTGTAGTTCCCAGTGCTATACAGTGGGTCTTGTTGGTTATCTATTTTATATATAGTAGTGTGTATATGTTAATCCCAACCTCCTAATTTATCCCTCCTCCCACCCCCCCTTTCCCCTTTGGTAACCATAAATTTGTTTTCTGTGTCTCTGAGTCTGTTTCTGTCTTGTAAATTAGTTCATTTGTATCATTTTTTAAGATTCCACATATATGTGGTATCATATGATATTTGTGTTTCTCTGTCTGGCTTAACTTCACTTAGTATGATAATCTCTAGTTGTGTCCATGTTGCTGCAAATGGCATTATTTCATTCTTTTTTATGGCCGAGTACTATTCCATTGTATTTATATACCACATCTTCTTTATCCATTCACCTGTTGATCGACATTTAGGTTGCCTCAATGTCTTGGCTATTGTGAATAGTGCTGCAATGAACATTGGGGTGCATATAGCTTTTCCAATTATGGTTTTCTCTGGATATATACCCAGGAGGGGGATTGCAGGATCATATGGTAGCTCTGTTTTTACTTTTTAAAGGAACCTCCATACTGTTCTCCATTGTGGCTGCACCAGTTTACATTCCCACCAACCGTGTAGGAGGGTTCCCTTTTCTGCACACCCTCTCCAGCATTTATTATATGTAGACTTTTTGATGATAGTCATTCTGACTGGTGTGAGGAGATACCTCACTGTAGTTTTGATTTGCATTTCTGTAAAAATTAGCAATGTTGAGCATCTTTTCATGTACCTTTTGGCCATCTATATGTCTTCTTTGGAGAAGTGTCTATTTAGATCTTCTGCCCATTTTTTGATTGGGTTGCTTGTTTTTTTGATATTGAGCTGTATGAGCTGTTTGTATATTTTGGAGATTAATCCCTTGTTAGTTGCATCGTTTGCAAATATTTTCTCCCATCTTGTAGGTTGTCTTTTCGTTTTGTTTCCTTTGGTTTGGTTTCCTTTGCTAACCAAAAGCTTTTAAGTTTAATTCCCATTTGTTTATTTTTGTTCTTGTTTCCATTACTCTAACAGACGGATCCAAAAAGATACTGCTGCAATTTATGTCAAAGAGTGTCCTGCCTATGTTTTCCTCTAGGACTTTTTGTTTGTTTGTTTTTTATATATATTTTTGGCTGCGTTGGGTCTTCATTGTTGTGCGCAGGCTTTCTCCAGTTGTGGTGAGCGGGGGCCACTTTTCCTTCCTGTGCACAGGCTTATCATTGCAGTGGCTTCTCTTGTTGTGGAGCATGGGCTCTAGGTGCGCAGGCTTCAGTAGTTGTGGCACACAGGCTCAGTAGTTGTAGCTTGTGGGCTCTAGAGCACAGGCTCAGTAGCTGTGGCACGTGCACTTAGTTGCTCCGCGGCATGTGGGATCATCCCAGACCAGGGCTCGAACCCGTGTCTCCTGCATTGGCAGGCAGATTCTTAACCACTGTGCCACCAGGGAAGTCCCCCTCTAGGAGTTTTATAGTATCTGGTCTTACATTTAGTTCTTTAATCCATTTTGAGTTTATTTTTGTGCATGGTGTTAGAGAATTTCTAATTTCATTCTTTTAATTTAGCTGTCCAGTTTGCTCAGCACCACTTACTGAAGAGATTGTCTTTTCTCCATTGTATATTCTTGCCTCCATTGTCGTAGAGTAATTGACTGTAGGTGCATGGGTTTTATTTCTAGGCTTTCTGTCCTGTTCCATTGGTCTATATTTCTGTTTTTGTGCCAGTACCATACTGTTTTGATTACTGTAGCTTTGTAGTATAGTCTGAAGTCAGGGAACCTGATTCCTCCAGCTCCATTTTTCTTTCTCAAGATTGCTTTGGCTATTCAGGGTCTTTTGTATTTCCATATAAATTTAAAAATTTTTTGTTCTAGTTCTGTGAAAAATGCCATTGGTAATTTGATAAGGATTGCACTGAATCTGTAGGTTGCCTTGGATAGTATAGTCGTTTTGAGAATACTGATTCTTCCAATCCAAGAACACAGTATATCTTTCCATCTGTTCGTGTCATCTTTGGGTGTGTTTTTTTTGGCTGTGCCGCGTGGCTTGTGGGATCTTAGTTCCTAACCACTGGACCACCAGGGAATTCCCTCATCTTCCATTTCTTTCATCAGCATCTTATAATTTTCAGAGTACAGTTCTTTTGCTTCTTAGATAGCTTTTTTTTAGAAAAATAAATTTATTTATTTATCTTTTTTTTTTGGCTGCATTGGGTCTTTGCTGTTGTGCACAGGCTTCCTCTAGTTGTGGCTGCTCTTCATTGTGATGGCTTCTCTTGTTGCGGAGCACGGGCTCCAGGCACGCGGGCTTCATTAGTTGTGGCACGTGGGCTCAGTAGTTGTGGCTCGTGAGCTCCAGAGCGCAGGCTCAGCAGTTATGACGCACAGGCTTAGTTGTTCCGCGGCATGTGGGATCTTCCCAGACCAGAGCTCGAACCCATGTCCCCTGCATTAGCAGGCGGATTCCTAACCACTGCGCCACCAGGAAAGTCCTCCTTAGGTAGTTTTATTCCTAGGTATTTTTATTCTTTTTAATTTCTCTCTCTGGTCTTTCATTGTTAGTGTATAGAAATGCAACAGATTTCCGTTTATTAATTTTGTATCCTGCAACTTTATCGAATTCACTGATTAGCTCTAGTAGTTTTCTGGTGGCATCTTTAGGATTTTCTATGTACAGTATCATGTCATCTGCAAACAGTGAGAGTTTTACTTCTTCTTTTCCAATTTGGATTCTTTTATTTCTTTTTCTTCTCTGATTGCTGTGGCTAGGACTTCCAAAACTATGTTAAATAAAAGTGGCATGAGTGGACATCTTTTGTCTTGTTCCTGATCTTAGAGAAAATGCTTTTAGTTTGTTACCATTGAGTATGATGTTAGCTGTGGGTTTGTCATATATGGCCTTTATTATGTTGAGGTAGGTTCCCTCTATGCCCACTTTCTGGAGTGTTTTTATCATAAATGGATGTTGAATTTTATCAAAAGCTTTTTCTGCATCTATTGAGATGATCATATGGTTTTTATTCTTCAATTTGTTAATGTGGTGTATCACACTGATTGTTTTACGGACATTGAAAAATCCTTACAGGGACTTCCCTGGTGGTCCAGTGGGTAGGACTCGACGCTCCCAATGCAGGGTGCCCAGGTTCGATCCCTGGTCAAGGAACTAGATCCTGCATGCATGCCGCAACTAAGAGTCCGCACGCTGCAACTAAGAAGTCCACACACCACAACTAAGGAGCCCACACATTGCAACTGAGAGCCCACGTGCTGCAACTAAGACCTGGCGCAGCCAATATAAATAAATAAATATTGAAAAAAAGGAAGAAAAATCCCACTTGGTAATGGTGTATGATCCTTTTAATGTATTATTGGATTCAATTTGCTAGTATTTTGTTGAGGATTTTTGTGTCTATGTTCTTCAGTGATATTGGCCTGTAATTTTTTTTGTGTGGTATCTTTGTCGGTATTTGGTATCAGGGTGATGGTGGTCTCATAGAATGAGTTTGGTTCCTGCCTCTGCAATTTTTGGAATAGTTTCAGAAGGATAGGTGTTAACTCTTCTTTAAACATTTGATAGAATTTTCCTGTGAAGCCATCTGGTCCATCTGGACTTCTGTTTGTTGGAAGTTTTTAAATCAGAAATTGTATTTCAGTACTTGTAATTGGTCTGTTCATATTTCCTCTTTCTTCCTGGTTCAGTCTTGGGAGATTGTACCTTTTTAAGAATTTGTACGTTTCTTCTAGGTTGTCCATTTTAGTAGCATATAGTTGCTTGTAGTAGTTTCTTACAGTCCTTTGTACTTCTGTGGTGTTGGTTGCAGCTTCTTCCTTTTATTTCTATATTACTGATTTGGGTCCTCTCCCTTTTTTCCTTGATGAGCCTGGCTAAAGATTTATCAATTTTGTTTATCTTTTCAAAGAACCAGCTTTTAGTTTCATCTATCTTTTCTGTTGTTCTCTTAGTCTCTAATTTATTTATTTATTTATGCTCTGTTCTTTATGATTTCTTTCCTACTAACTTTAGGTTTGTTTGTTCTTCATTTTCTAGTTGCTTTAGGTGTAAGGTTTGGTTGTTTGAGATTTTTCTTGCTTCCCGAGGTAAGCTTGTATCACTATAAACTTGCCTCTTAGAACTGCTTTTGCTGTGTCCCATAGGTTTTGGCATAGTGTTTTCATTTCCCTCTAGTATTTTTTAATTTCATCTTTGATTTCTTTTTTTATTAATTAATTAATTTATTTATTTGTCTGCGCTAGGTCCTAGTTGCGGCATGCGGGATCTTTTAGTTGCAACATGCGGGCTCCTTTAGTTGCGGCATGTGGGATCTAGTTCCCTGACCAGGTATCGAACCTGGGCCCCCTGCATTGGGAGTGCAGAGTCTTAATCACTGGACCACCAGGGAAGTCCCTCATCTTTGATTTCTTTGGTGAGCCATTGGTTGTTTAGTAGCACATTGTTTACCCTCCACGTGTTTGTGTTTTTTGCAGTTTTTTTCTTGGACTTGATTGCTAATCTCATAGCATTGTGGTCAAAAAAGATACTTGATATGACTTCAGTTTTCTTAAATTTACCAAAACTTGCTTTGTGGTCCAGCATGTGATCTATCCTGGAGAATGTTCCATGTACACTTGAAAAGAATGTGTATTCTGCTGCTTTTGGATGGAAAGCTCTACAAATAACAATTAAGTCCATCTGGTCTAATGTGTCATCTAAGGCCTGTGTTTCCTTATTGATTTTCTGTCTGGATGAACTGTTCATTGATGTAAGTGGGGTGTTTAAGTAGACCCATATTATTGTTTACTGTCGATTTCTCTTTTTACATTTGTTAACATTTGCCTTATATATCGAGGTGCTCCTGTGTTGGATGCATATATATTTATAATTGCTATACCTTCTTCTTGGATTGATCCCTTGATCATTATGTAGTGTCCTTCTTTGTCTCTTGTAGCAGTCTTTATTTTAAAGTCTGTTTTGTCTGGGACTTCCCTGGCTGTCCAGTGGTTAAGACTCTGTGCTTCCAATGCAGGGGGCGCAGGTTCGATCCCTGGTCAGGGAACTAAGATCGCACATGCTGCACGGCACAACCAAAAAAAAAGGAAATGGGTCTCTTGTAGACAACATATATATGGGTCTTGTGTCTTGTTTTTGTATCCATTCAGCCAATTTGTGTCTTTTGGTTGGAGCATTTAATCTGTTTACGTTTAAGGTAATCATCGATGTATATGTTCTTATTGCCATTTTTTATACATTTACGTATTTTAATTAATTTATTTATTTATTGGTTGTGTTGGGTCTTTGTTGCTGTGTGTGGGCTTTCTCTAGTTGCGGCGAGAGGCAGCTACTCTTTGTTGCGGTGCACAGGCTTCTTGTTGCAGTGGCTTCTCTTGTGGAGCACGGGCTCTAGGCATCGGGCTTCAGTCGTTGTGGCTCTCAGGCTCGGTAGTTGTGGCTCGCAGGCTCTAGAGCACAGGCTCAGTAGTTGTGGTGCACAGGCTTAGTTGCTCCGTGGCATGTGGGATCTTCCCGGACCAGGGCTCAAACCCGTGACCCCTGCATTGGCAGGCGGATTCTTAACCACTGTGCCACCAGGGAAGTCCCTTATTGCCATTTTGTTAACTGTTTTGGATTTGTTTTTGTAGGTCTTTTTTCTTCCTTTCCTCTTTTCTTTCCTCCTTTCTTGTGATTTGATGACTTTATTTTTTAAGGGTTTAGGATAGATGGATTAAACATTTTTTTAAATATTTATTTATTTGGTTGCGTCGGGTCTTAGTTGCGGCATGAAGGATCTTTCAGTGTGGCACGTGGGCTCTTCGTTGCAGCATGTGGGCTTCTCTCTAGTTGTGGCACGTGGGCTCTGTAGTTGTGGTGCGTGGGCTCCAGAGTGCGTGGGCTGTGTAGTTTGCAGCACGCAGGCTCTCCCATTGAGGTGCGTGAGCTCAGTAGCTACGGCGTGCGGGCTTAGTTGCCCCATGGCACGTGGGATCTTAGTTCCCCGACCAGGGATTGAACCTGTGTCCCCTGCATTGGAAGGTGGATTCTTTACCACTGGCCCACTGGGGAAGTCGCTGATGACTATCTTTAGTGTTGTGTTTGGAATCCTTTTTCTTTTTCATGTATGTATCTGTTATAAATTTCTCATTTGTGGTTACCATGAGGTTTTGATATAGCAGTCTGTATAACTACATGATTGTTTTAAGTTGCTGATCTCTTAATTTCAAATGCATTTCAGCTGTCCTGCACTTGTGCTCTCCTTCTCTCACAGTTACTGGTCTTGATATCCCGTTTGTGTGTGGATGATTTCCTACCTTTACTGTATGTTCACCTGTACTGGTGAGCTTTCCCATTTCATAATTTTCTTGTTTCTAGTTGTGGCCTTTTCTTTTTCACTTAGGGAAGTTCCTTTAGCATTTATTGTAAAGCTGGCTTGGTGCTGTTGAATTATTTTAGCTTTTGCTTGTCTGTAAAGCTTTTGATTTCTTCATCAAATCTGAACGAGAGCCTTACTGGGTAGAGTATTCCTTTTTTTTTTTTTTTTTTTTTTTGCGGTACGCGGGCCTCTCACTATTGTGGCCTCTCCCGTTGAGGAGCACAGGCTCCGGACGCGCAGGCTCAGCGGCCATGGCTCACGGGCCCAGCCGCTCCGCGGCATGTGGGATCTTCCCAGACCGGGGCACGAACCCGTGTCCCTTGCATCGCAGGCGGACTCTCAACCACTGCGCCACCAGGGAAGCCCTGGGTAGAGTATTCTTGTTTGTAGGTTTTTCCTTTTCATCACTTTAAATATATTGTGCCACTCCTTTCTGGCCTGCAGAGTTTCTGCTGAAAAATCAGCTGATAGTCTTACAGGGATTCCCTTGTATGTTATTTGTTGCTTTTCCCTTGTTGCTTTTAATATTTCTCTTTGTCTTTATTTTTGTCAGTTTGACTACTATGTGTCTTGGTGTATTTCTCCTTGGGTTTATCCTGTATGAGACTTTCTGTGCTTCCTGGACTTGGGTGACTCCCCCAATCCAATTTAAAGAACATTTCCATCACCTGCAAAAAAGTAACTTGTGTCTACTTGTAGTCAGTCCCACTCCCACCCCCAGACAACTAATGTGGCTTTGTTATTTTTCGTTGTTGTTTTTGTCGTTTTTTTATAAATTTATTTATTTATTTGGCTGCATGCGGGATCTTTCATTGCGGCACACAGGCTTCTCTCTACTTGCGTGGCATACAGGCTCCAGAGTGCGTGGGCTCAGTAGTTGCGGCATGTGAGCTCTCTAGTTGTGGCACATGGGCTCTAGAGTGCGTGGGCTCAGTGGTTGCAGCACACGGGCTTAGTTGCCCCGCGGCACGTGGGATCTTAGTTCCCCGACCAGGGATCGAACCCAAGTTCCCTGCATTGGAAGGTGGATTCTTAACCACTGGACCACCAGGGAAATCCCAATGTGGTTTTGTCTCTGTAAATTTGCCTTTTCTGAATATTTCATATAAATGGAATCAAGCGATATGTTGTTTTTTGCACGTGGCTTGTCTTTGAGGTTCATCCATGTTATAATGTGTTTTAGGATTTTATTCCTTCTTACTGTTGAAGAGTGTTCCACTGTATGGGCTGATCTCATTTTCTTTGTCCACTTACCATTTGAGAGACATTTGGGTTGTTTTGCTTTAAACAGTTGCATATGAACTTTTGTGAGGATGTATGTCTTCACTTCTACTGGGTATATACCTAGGAGTGGAATTGCTGAGTCATATGGTAAATTTATGTTTAACATTTTTTTTAAAATTTAATTTTATTTTTGGCTGTGCTGTGCAGCTTTCAGGATCTTAGTTCCGCAACCGGGGATTGAACCCTGGCCCTCGGCAGTGAAAGTGCAGAGTCCTAACCACTGGACCACCAACCTTTTAAGAAATTGCCAGACTGTTTTCCAAAGTGGCTGTGTGATTTTACATCCCACCAGCAGGGTGGTGGTTAATTTCCTGATATTTATGGATTTTCCAAGTTTCCTTCTGTTGTTGATTTCTAATTTAATGTCGCTGTGGTCAGAAAACATACTTTGCATAATTTTAATCCTTTTAAATGTGTTAAGACTTGTTTATGGCCTATAGTGTGTGGTATCTACTGGAGGATGTTTCATGTTCACTTAGATATTGTACTTTATGTTGTAGGGTAGTGTTGTCAGGCCATCTTGGTTGATAGTGTTGTTTATCTTCTATATCCTTGTTGATTTTGTCTTATTGCCCCATCCTTTATTGAGAGTATTAAAGTCTCCAATTATTTCTGTTGAAGTATTTCTGTCTTTATTCTGTCAGTGTTTGCTTCATGTATTTTGGAGCTGTGTTGTTAGGTCTGTATGTTTATAATTATATATCTCCCTGATGAATTGGCCCTTCTATCATTGTAAAATACTACTCTTTGTCTCTAGTTAACATTTTTTGGTCTCAAAGTCTGCTTATCTGATAGTAGTATGGCCACTCCTGTTCTCTTATGGTCACTCCTATTCTCATATTGTTATATGCAAACAGGGGCATGTATCTTTTTCTGTCCTTTTATTTTCACCATACTTATGTCTTTAAGGTATGTCTCTTATAGAGAGCATATATTTGAATCTTTTTAAAAAAATCCAATCTGACAGTCTTTACCTTTTGATTGGAGTGTTTAATCCATTTACATTTAATGTAATTGTTGATGTGGTCGGATTGCCATTTCGTTATTGTCTCCCTGTATCTCAGGTGTTTTTTGTTTGATCCTCTGTTACTGCCTCCTTTTGAGTTAAATAGATATTTTCTAGTGTAATATTCTAATTTCTTTGTTGCTTTTTTTTTTACTTTAAATATCTTTCTTAGTGGGTTTTTATAAAATATATTTATTTATATTTATTTTGGCTGTGCCAGGTCTTAGTTGCAGCATTCAGGATCTTCATTGCAGCATGTAGGATCTTTAGTTGCAGTATGTGGGTTTCTTAGTTGCGACATGCATGCAGGATCTAGATCCCTGACCAAGGATCAAACCCATATCCCCTGCATTGGGAGTGTGGAGTCTTACCCACTGGACCACCAGGGAAGTCCGTCTTAGTGGTTTTACAATTTAAATTACAATATGCATTTTAACTTAACACAATCTACTTTGGAGTAATACTAACTGAATTCCAGTAAAATATAGACACTTTGCTCCAGTATAACTCCCTTCTCGCCCTCTTCCTTTGTGCTATTATTGTCATACACATTATATCTCAACAACACAGTTTTATAATTATTGTTTTATGTAGTTGTCTTTGAAATCAATTAAGAAAAGAGAAAAAAGTTTATATTGTCTTTTATATGTGCCTATATAATTACCTTTACTGCTGCTTTGTATTTCCTTATGTAGATTCAGGTTACCATCTAGTGTCATTTCACTTTAACCTGAAGTATTTCTTCTATGGTAGGTCTGCCAGCAATGAATTCTTTTAGCCTTTGTTTATCTGGGAATGTCTTTATTTTGTGTTCACTTTTGGAAGACAGTTTTGCTGTATATAAAATTCTTGGATGAGAGTTTTTTCATCACTTTGAATATATCCTCTCACTATCTGGCCTCCCTTGTTTCTGATAAGAAGCCAGTTCAAATCTGCTGTTGAACCCTTCTAGTGATTTTTTTCTTATCAGTTGTTATACTTTTCAACTCTAGAATTTTCATTTCTTTTTTATAGTTTTAATCTCTTTATTGACATTCCTTATTTGAGAAGTCATTGTGATCATACTTTCCTTAAATCTTTAAACATTGCTTCTATTAGGTTTTTTATTTTTTAATTAAAGTATAGTTGATTTATAATATGTGTTTCTGGTGTACAGCATAGTGATTTAGTATTTTTGCAGATTATATTCCATTATAGGTTATTACAAGATAATGGCTATAATTCCCTGCACTATACAGTATATCCTTTTTTTAAAAAATTTATTTTTGGCTGTGTTGGGTCTTCATTGCTGTGCACGGGCTTTCTTTAGTTGCAGCGAGTGGGGGCTGCTCTTCGTTGTGGTGTGTGGGCTTCTCATTGCAGTGGCTTCTCTTTGTTGCGGAGCACTGGCTCTAGGTGCATGGGCTTCAGTAGTTGTGGCATGCAGGCTCAGTAGTTGTGGCTCGCAGGCTCTAGAGCACAGGCTCAGTAGTTGTAGCACATGGGCTTAGTTGTTCTGTGGCATGTGGGATTTTCCCAGACCAGGGTTCGAACCTGTGTCCTCTGCCTTGGCAGGTGGATTCTTTTTTATTTTTTAATAAATTTATTCATTTATTTATTTTTGGCTGTGTTGGGCCTTCATTGCTGCACGTGGGCTTTCCCTAGTTGTGGAGAGAGGGGCTACTCTTTGTTGCAATGCACCGGCTTCTTATCGAGGTTGCTTCTCTTGTTGCGGAGCACGGGTTCTAGGCACACGGGCTTCAGTAGTTGTGGCATGTGGGCTCAGTAGTTGTGGCTTGTGGGGTCTAGAGCGCAGGCTCAGTAGTTGTGGCACATGGGCCTAGTTGCTCCGTAGCATGTGGGATCTTTCCAGACCAGGGATTGAACCTGTGTCCCCTGAATTGTCAGGAGGATTCTTAAGCACTGCGCCACCAGGGAAGTCCCTATATCCTTGTTGTTTATCTATTACATATATAGTAGTTTAATCCCATAACCCTAATTTGTCCCTCCCCACCGTCAGGGTTTTGTTTTGTTTTTTACTTATTTGTAATAGCTGCTTAGAAGTCTTTGTCTGTTAGGTCTAATATCTGGGCCTCCTTGGAGATAGTGTCTGTTGATTGCTTTTCTTTCCCTGTGTACTGTCCGTACTTTCCTATTTCTTTGCATGTCTTGTAATTTTTGTTGAGTTATTACTGCTGTTTGTTTGTTTCTTTAGAGACTTGCCTGAGCTAACTGTTTAGAGTCTGTGTTCTCTGCAGTGTGCAGCTACTGATGTCTACTTGTTTTTCTTTTTAAATTATCCTTTTTATTTTTAAGCCTAGCTTCCTAGGGGTTTCTTCCAGGTCAGCATATGTTAGTGGTCAGCCAATGATTAATCAGAGGTTGTGCTTAAACATCTTGCACCATTAAGGCTTTACTGATGAATCTATGAGTGGGCTGGGGAACACACTCAAAGTCCAAGCAATTTACATGTCTGCCCAGCTTTTAGTTTGTGAATGTGCAAAGCATCCCACTAGCCAGGAATGAGTTGATGGCTGGGGTACTCTCCCATCTCTCCCAAGTGTGCTATACACACGCATAGCCTTCCAGACCACCAGAGATATCTGGATTTCATCAAGGCCCACTATGACTATCTCATTTCCCAGATCTCCTGTTAAATTTCCGGCAGCTCTGTTGCTTGTTCCAACCAGTATTCCAGCTTCATGTTAGCTGTGATGTTCCTGATTATTTGCCATTGAGATCACTATTGTTTGTGGTCCTGTCCCATGGGTTTTTCTGTGTTCCAGCCCAAATGAAGTCAGCCCCCTCAGGGCTTGCCCCACCCTGCTAGAGCTACAGCACCACAGAGCTTGAGGAGATGGGAGTACCCCCAGGCCAAAAAGCCACAGGCTCCATTGTTTTTACCAAGGTCCAAAAGTTCTGGAATAAATGCTTCTCAATTTGTTATTTGCCTTAGGTTAACTTCCAGAGTCCAGAAATCGTTGTTTTTGAGAACTGTGTCCAGTTGTGGTTTTTTTAAAAGGATATTCTTTTTTTAAAATTTTATTTTATTTTGGGCTGCACTGCACAGCATACAGGATCTAGTTCCCCGACCAGGGATTGGACCTGGGCCCCCTGCAGTTGAAGCGTGGAGTCTTAACCATTGGATCACCAAGGAAGTCCCTGTGTGTAGTTTTATTATTGCTTTTTGGGGAGAGGATTTGCTGAGCTCCTTACCCTGTCATTCTGGAAGTCCCCCCTGCCCCCCACACACATCTTTTTAATGGCTGTGTAGCATTCTGCTCTCCGGGCGTCCCACTGTTCATTTGTCGATAGGTATATGGATATGTATTTTCCACATCTTCCCAGGCCAGCCATTCTGCTCTTGCCTCTCAGAACATCTCTCTCTGAGCTCTCCCCTACTTCCTGGGGGTCAGAGCGGCCTGAGCCCGACCCTCTTCCTCACCCCTCCACTTTGTTTCTCAGGAAAGACACTGATCAAGGTGGCAGAAGCAGAAAAGCGCCTGGGAGCCGCCGAGAGGGATTTTATCCACACGGCCTCCATCGGCTTCCTTACACCCCTGCGCACCTTCCTGGAAGGGGACTGGAAGACGATTTCGGTGAGGGGCCTGGGGCCACTTGCTTCCTGGTGATGGTGGCAGCCCTCCTCATAGCTGCTGAGCCCATGCTGGGACCCAGCACTCCTGGGACCTCCCCAGACATGGCTCTTGTGGACTGAGTGGCCTGGAGTGGATGACTCCCCCCGTCCAGGCCTCAGTTTCCCCGTCTTGACCAGATGGTCCTGGGGGCTGGTCCTGCCAGGGCCAGGGGTCTCCCAGGGCTGCCCAGGTCTCACTGTTCCCTGTTCCCACCCCCTCAGAAGGAGAGGCGGCTCCTCCATAACCGGCGTCTGGACCTGGATGCCTGCAAAGCACGGCTGAAGAAGGCCAAGGCCGCAGAAGCCAAAGCCACGGTAGGTGTCGTGCCGGCCTCCTGCCCGCCCCCCCCACCGGTCCTGGTTGGAGCCAAGGAGGGGGTGAAGGGACCTGGTGTTTGGTATGACTTCTCTCCCCTGTCCCTGCCTGGAGAGGCCTGGCTGGGGGCTGCTGCTCTGGGCTGACCACTTCAGGTCACACCTCTCTGCCCCACCTGCAACGGACCCCTGGCGGCCCAGAGCCCTGGGACCCAGGGCAGACGTTGATGGGGTGGGCGGACCAGCAGTGCCCCGACCTGGGCTCAGGGCGGCCCTCAGCCTCCCCAGACCGACAGCCAGTTGGCTTCTTGCATGCCCCTGCCCTGCCCTCCCTGGGTGCTCGGCTCTGTTCCCGGCTCTGCCCGGGCATGGCTCCCCCTACTAACTCCCCCACCTGCTGCTCCAGCGCTGGTCGCAGGGTGCCCTGTGCTCAGGCTCCCCTGTGGTGGTGCGGAGGGCCCCGGAGCTGGACCACCCGCCTGCCCAGGGGCGTGTCTGAGGGGCCCTCTGGGAGCCCCACGGCACTGGGTAGGGCCTGGGCTGTCTGCGCTCCCCCTTCACTCTCGGCTCACGGAGGCCTGTTCAGCCAGGCCGATGGGACACAGTGTGGGACACTTTGACCAGAGCTAGGCTAGGGTTGGGAGAGCTGGGCCTGAGGGTGGCCAGGCTGCTTGGGGTGCAGGGCCCGAAAGGCCACCTCACGCCCTGGGGAGGGAATCCCCAGGTCGGGTCCAGGGCACGCCGTGGAAACATCCGGCCTGGGCTCCCCGCTCCCCTGAGAGTTCCAGCCTCCAGCCCTTCTCACGTTCCCCTCCCTCAGTGTGGCCACCTGGGGCCGCGGAGCCTGGGCAGTGCATCTGGCGAGAGCCGTGGGCAAGGTCCCGGCTCATCCAATTATGTGGGGTCCAAACTGGAGGCAGGGGCTCAGCCACTGGAGTCTTGTTGGCTTGGGCAGGATGACCTATGTCTGTCTAAGTCACCTGGACAGGACAGTCTCCCCGCCACTCAGGGGTGGACCACCTCTCTGGAGTAACTTGGCCAGGACAAGCTCTTCCTACATCAGCCAGGCAGGGGAGCCCTTCCTTAGTTACTGGGACAGCACGACCTCCCCTCCAGTTGGTTGGCCCAGAGTCTGTGGCTTGGGCAGGACACCCCGTCCCGAGCTGGGCCCTGGCAGCCCAGATACAGCATCCCAGAGGACTCCAGCCCAGCAGTGCACCCCGTCCTTCCTACCCCTCTCAACACACACACACACAGACACACACAGACACACACACACACACACACACACACACACACACGTGTCAGGACTCCTTTCAGAGGGCAGGGTTGTGTGACCCCAGGGGCCTGCTCCCGCCTGCGCTGTGGACTCACTAACTCTTTTGTTTTTGTTCCTTTCTGTTCTGCTTTGGGTAACTTGGCTCAGTGTGAGGGAGATGTGAGTATACCTATCCCACGTGCTGTGCTGCTTCTGGTTTGCCCATCTCGGCCTTGGTCGGCCGGGGACGTCCTCGGGGCGTTTTGCAAGCAGCTGGTCTCCCCACTGGAGGCTCTACCATGTGTAGCCTCTGCTTCGGGGGGACGCCAGGCATTGGAGCCTGTGAGTCAGCTTTTTGCAAATGTTGAAAGCCTGTCACTGTGTCCATCCATGCATCCGTCTGTCCATCCTCATTGTGGGGAGAGGGGCCTGGTCCTTGCTGCAGGAGCGAGAGACGTGGTGTGTGGAGGTTCTGGACGGAGAGAGCTGGGTGGGGCGGGCTTTGTTGGGAGGACGGTGGGTCTAGTTGGGGCATCTGAGTGAGGCCGGGGCCTGGGGACGAGGGTCCGTGGCCGCCGGGCCAGGGGCTGGACCCGTCTGTGGCTTGCCCCAGGTAAGGGCCCTGATGGCAGGCATGTCCACCCACGTAACCTTGGTCTGGACTCGCCTCGGCCCGCCTCCTCCGCAGGTGGTTGGCTTGGGGAGAAACGGGGGGCTCCGTGTTGTATTTGTCTGTACCCTCCTGTCCGTGGGGTCGGGGGCTCCTGGCATCTCCCATGGGAGGGTCTAGGGCAGCCTTCCGGCCCGGCCCCGGCCCCGCATGACCCCCTCCCCCCATGAACTCTGTTCCCCGCCAGACGGTGCCTGACTTTCAGGAGACTAGACCTCGTAATTACATTCTCTCGGCCAGCGCCTCCGCGGTAAGCGCCCCTGCCCCGCCCCGCTCCCCCTCCCCTCCCACACTCGGGCCTGGGCCTGATGTGCAGCGAACTGGAGCCAGAGGGGCAGGCAGGGGCCGCGCCCCTGGTCAGGCAAGTCCTGTCCACCCGCCTCTGCCCTGTGCCCTGTGCCCTGTGCCCGTGTTGCCGGCCTTGCTTCTCCCTGCCCAGCGCTGAAGGTGAGCCTGGCCCACTGCGCGGCACAGCCCGGTGCACTTGGGGCGGCAGCGGCCCCACCTCCAGGGCACCTGAGAGTCTGCCCAGCCCCGACCCCCCCAAAGCAGGCACCGCCCCCTCCCACACTCACCGTCCCGGAGCGACCGGCCGTGCGGCCCAGAGGAGAGGGAGGAGGTCTGGGCCTGGCCTGCCACGGGGTCATGGGAGACAGGGACGGCGCTGTCCATCCAGCTGCCTCCATAGCACATCTGCTAGGTGTTGTGGAAGTGCTTGAGACTGAACAGGGAGGGTGGGAGGGCACAGCTGGGTGGGGGAAGGAGCTGCCTGGGCCCGAGGCCCAGAGGTTGGAGAACAGAGCGTGTCCCGAGCTGGCCTGAAGCTGAGCGTGAGGGCGGGGCGGGGGCGGGGACTCTGGAGGTTGGATGGGCGGGGCTGGATCAGGAGGACGTTGAATGTCTTGGTGTCTTTTCTTCCTACAGCTCTGTTGAGATTTGTGGTATTTACTGTTTAGTTTGGGAAATAGGCAGATCACACCTATCCCATCATGCCTGTCGAAACCACCACTGTGTCTTTCTCTGCCTCTCTCTCTCTCTCTGTCCCTTCCACCACCCCCACCCCACCCCCCAACGGGTGACAACCTTCTGCAAAGACCCTCTGGCTCTTCTCCATCTGTCATAAGCATGTTGCTGTGTGCAGTCATTTGTCCTCGGGGGCGTGAACCACAGTGTAGTCCACCGGGCCCCTGTGGCTGGGTCTCCGACGTGTGTCCACGTGGAGGTTGCTTCCCGTGTTGTGATTTGCTAAACGGCACTGAGGTGGGACACATCTGTCCAAGGGCTGGCCTTGTTTTGCTTTCCGCATTTCAGGTCACATCGTAGGGTAGCAGCGGGCAGGAGAAATGGGTCTCCTAAGCCGTGGGGGGGGGGAGGGGGGTCTTTCTTCTTTAGACTCTGGATGACACTTCCCGCCCCCCTTCCTGGGCCGAGTGGAAAGAGGAGTATCCAGGAGGGTGGAGACGGCCCTGTTTTTTCCTTGTGCCTTTGAACCCCAGTGTGACTCGGGCACGAGGCTGCCTTTCTCTGCCGAAGGACAGAAAGGTTCAGTGACTGGTCCAGGGTCACACAGTCCTGCCTCCCAGCCCACCAGCCTTAGCCAAGTGTCAGGGTGGGGTGCGGGACACTCAATCTCCCTTGAGACCCCAGTCAGAGCCTGGGGACTGGCACTGTAGGAGAAACCCAAGTAGGACTCCCCAGCTGGCTGTCCCCCCTCCCCGCATGTGGCATGTGGGACTAGACGGACTATGATGTCGGAGCCCCCCCTTTCACACCAGGCCTCACCCCAGCCTCAGCCCCTCGTTGGGCTGTGGGGAGGGAGTTGGGGAGAGGTTGGGGTCTCAGGGAGCTGGGGCAGGGCCTGGGCTCTGGGGTTCAGCCGTCCTCCCCTCCCCTGCTGACCGGTGCCCCCCTCCCTCCCCCGCTGACCTGTCCTCTTGTGGTCTCCGCAGCTCTGGAATGATGAGGTGGACAAGGTAAGTCGGGGCTCAGGGAAGAGGCTGCAGGGGGTGGGCAACGGGAGTCCAGGCTCACCTGCTGCCGTCAGGGGCAGGTCTGTTTCTAGTTCTGGGCTCTGCCCTCACTCTCTGGGGCCACAGTAGGGGTTGTCACTTCACCTCTGCCCTGTTGCACACAGTGGGCCCTCCAGAGGCAACTGTTGGTTGGATTTGTCCCTGATGCGTGATGGCGTCAGATGGGCAAATGAATATGAAAGGCCAAGGCAGGGCGCCCGAGGCTCTGTCTGCTTGTCCAGGAACTGGCCTCAGGAGGGGGTGGGGTCCAAGCGGGGCTCCTCCAGTGGTCAGGGCTTCAGGCTTGAAGTCAGGGGTGGGAAGTGCACTCCTGCCACCGATGTCTGCATCCCCGGGGGGAAGTGACAGCTGCCACAGAAGGGAAGAAGAGGCCGCCCCTGGGCGGCTTCAGGGGCGCGGGAGAAGGCGGTGGGAGGGAAACTGGGGGGCTGTTCTTGTTCTCGCGCTCATGCCCCACCCTTCCCAGGCTGAGCAGGAGCTCCGAGTGGCCCAGACAGAGTTTGACCGGCAGGCAGAAGTGACCCGGCTCCTGCTGGAGGGAATCAGTAGCACGCACGTGAGTCCTGCCCCCGTTTCCTCCTTCTGTCGTCCACCGTCTTCTTGCCGCCCCTTGTGTCCCCATGAAACTAGTCCATATTGAGGCAGCGAGTGAACCTGGATCTCGAAGGCAGGTGGGGAAGGGTGTGCTTGAGCCCGCAGTCTGTAAGGATGGGATTCAGCCTCGGCAGAGCAGGTCCCAAAGGGTGGGTACCTCCCTCCAACCCCAGGGAGCAAGTGGCCTGGGCAGAAGACATCAGAATGCCGGGCCAGGGTCTGCAGAGGACAGGATGGGGAATGGGATGTTTTGGCCCCTCGCATCCCCCCCGTCAGCCATGGGCGTCTTCCCCGCAGGTGAACCACCTTCGCTGCCTCCATGAGTTCGTTGAGTCTCAGACCACTTACTATGCCCAGTGCTACCGCCACATGCTGGACCTACAGAAACAGCTGGGCAGGTGCCCACCGGGGTCCCCTGGCTCCCAGCCCCGACCGCCCCAAGCTCGGAAAGCCCCGTGACACCCAGGGCGGGGTGGAGGGCTGCCAACTGTGGTGGGACATCACACTGCTCTCTGGGCCCGGGCACCCTCTCACAATGACAGCGAGGTGGCTGGCCTTGGGGACCTCTGGCGCGGTTTCTTGAGACTGTGTGGGGTGGGGGGTGGCGGGGATGGCGGGAGCATCTCACATTCCCCGTTTCCCTCTTCCTTTCATGCCGCCAGCTCCCAGGGAGCCATGTAAGTAGCGGGGTCTCCTCGCCTCCGCGGCCGTGGACCTAGCTGGTGTTTGGCGGGGCACACGGGACTCCCGGGGGTGTGTGGCTCCCGGCTGCTGAGGTGTGCCCCCGCTCTCCTCTCCAGATTTCCAGGCACCTTCGTGGGCACCACAGAGCCCACTTCCCCGCCCCTCAGCAGCACCTCGCCCACCACCGCCGCGGCCACTATGCCTGGGGGGCCCTCTGTGGCCAGCCTGGCTCCTCCGGGGGAGGCCGCTCTCCGCCTGGAGGAGGTGGCGCCTCCTGCCAGCGGGACCCGGAAGGCCCGGGTCCTCTATGACTACGAGGCGGCCGACAGCAGCGAGCTGGCCCTGCTGGCTGACGAGGTAGGCCTGGGGGCCACGAGGACGGGGGGAGGGCCAGCTCACGGGCACCGGGAAACTGGAGCTGGGGGCATGGGGCCTGCAGACCCTGCACCGCGGGCTTCCAGCCTCCGAGTGGCCCTGCGGGTAGAGCTGGGGCTGGTCGGGTAGGCAGAGACGGCTCCAGCTCTGAGGAAGCAGCCTCTCTGATCTGTCTCTGTAGAGCAGCTGAGGAGGTGAGCAGCTCAGGAGGTGTCGTTTCCTATGTATCAGGGGAGACCGCAAGTCTGTTCCCCCTTAGGGCTGGGGCCAGTTCTGCCTGGCCGGGGCGTGACCCTCCTTCTCCGCCCTCCCCAGCTCATCACTGTCTACAGCCTGCCTGGCATGGACCCTGACTGGCTCATTGGCGAGAGAGGCAACAAGAAGGGCAAGGTCCCTGTCACCTACTTGGAACTGCTTAGCTAAGCAGGCCCCCTCCCAGGCCCCTGCCCATTCTGGCCTGGGCAGGAGAGGATGGGTGCAGCCCTGCCACTTGTCTTGTCTGTTGGTGACCCAGCTGCTCAGGGTGGGGAAAGTAACCCCATCCCATCCCGCCCCTGGTCCTCCAGCTGCGAGGGGCCCCAGAAGCTGAATGATCCCGGCCCCTCCCCCAGCCCTGCTTCTGGAGATTCCCCCCCACGCCCCTGCCTGCATCTCTGAGCGTCCCAGCCCTCCCGGCTCCTGCTAAGGAGGGAGGGCCTGGCTGCAGCAGCTGCACTCAGCGCCTAGGCCCGTGGGGGTCAGTGCAGAAGGCCTGAGGAAGCCCTGGGGCGCACCCTGGGGGAGGGAGCTCCTGCCTTTTAGTTGCCAAAAGCAGCAAAGGGGGAAAGGCAGGCAGGTGTGTGGAGGCCTGAGGACCGGATTCGTCCCCTCTGGATGAGCTGGAGCAGAGGGGAGCCTGGGCCACGGAGCGGCATCTCCCCGGTGCTACCCTTCCCCTCATACAGCTCAAGCCAAGTATGGTGGCTGCAGCCTGCACCTCTCCACACTCACTTTTTAACTGATCTTTTTACTCTGCCTGTCTGCTTGCTCTCTAGCCAGTGACAAATAATAAACCATCCTTCGTGTGCATGTTGCCTGGGCTCCGGTCGGGTCGCGGGCCTCACAGGTGGGAAAGGGGAGACTTCACATCTGCACCACCCCTCCCAGAAGCACTAGGGCAGAGGGAGGGAGAGCTCTTAGGGCAAAGCCAGTACCTCCCTTCCTCCCACGCTGCCTGTGCTGCTCAGGAGGGAGTGCTGTTCTCCTACTGCAGCTGCATAATTACGTTTTTTTTGGGGGGGGGGGGGGGGGGGGGGTTTTGTTTGGGCCACGCCGTGCAGCTTGCAGGATCTTAGTTCCCCAGCCAGGGGTTGAACCCAGGCCCCCTGCAGTGGAAGCGCAGGGTCCTAACCACTGCACCACCAGGGAAGTCCCAGGAAGCTGCATAATAGATGTTTTATTCCTAAGAAAGACTTGCCTAAAATCGGGTAGAGGGGACTGTAAAATTTGCACGATAGTTTAAGCTCGAGTAATTGCCGGCTGACAGTGCTTCCCAGGGGCCCGGCACTGAGCCAAGCACGTTCACGTGTATTCTCGTGTCGTCCTCGCAGATGAGGGAAGAAGAGATCAGAAAGTCACCTCCGCAACGTTCCATAACTGGCAAGTGGCCACGCAGGGACTCTAGCCCAAGTCAGTCTGGTTCCAGAAACTTCAAGTGGTAGCTCTGGGCTACAAGCCAGTTTTAGATTAAGGCCTGTAGCCGGGCCCAGAACTCTGTGATTAGGTCCCAAGGAGGCTAGAGGCTGGAGGCTGGTGGGCCCCACTGGCGGGCCTTCTGAAGGGAGGGGGAGGCACAGAGCTATAAACAGGAGCAGAGCTTCAAGGAAGGCTCTAGCCGGTGGTGAGCTCAGCCAGCTGTAAGTGGAGGTGCGTGGTAGGGGTCGGGGGGGGCGGAATCTGAGCGCCCACCCAGCACCCCCAACACCAAGACGTGAACGGAGGAATGTTCGTTAGGTCAGTGGTGGCTATCTCGCCTTCCCCAAACCTCCACTCCACTCTGGGCCCTCGGCCGAGGGAGGCGGTTCGATGCTCTGAGAGCTGGCTAGTCCTTGGGCTTTGAAGGTACACCCCACACGGTTGTGTATAAACAGTATTTTAATATTTGTATAAATAGACCACAATATTACCCAAAACTGCAAGAACAGAGCGTGGAAAACAGATTCTCAAACCCGTGCGTACAGCCTCTCCTGGTTGCACGTGACACTGGCTCCCCCATCTCTCCCCGGGGCCAGGGTCAAGTGCTGTGGGGAATGCTTGAAGGAAAGGAATACACCTCTTGGGGGCATTCTGAACATGAGACTGTGAGCGCAGCAGACTCGTGGCTCCCCGCTGTTGACCTCTTGATCTATTACAAAAATAATGCTGGGGGCTGGTGGCTGGAGTCGTGGCTACTCTGGGGAGGGTGACAGGAGCTGCTCTCAGCCCCAGACAGGCCCCTCAGGCCAGCAGCACCCCTACTGCCCAGGGCTCCCATGCAGGCTGGTGGAGAGTGGCAGCGGGCCCGAGGCCCTATCTTTGCACGTGCCGGACAAAGGCCTGCACTAGCTGAATCAGAGGCTCCTGACTCTCAGGGCTGACCTTGGAGAGAGAGGTGGACTTGCCCTGAGGTGAGGGAAGGATGCCAGCAGCAGGGGAGCTGGGGGCTCCCCGGCGGAAGTAGCGTGAGAGGCTGGAGAGCAGAGTGCTCTGCAAGAGAAAAAGCACCTGATGAGGCCCCGCGTCCCCCACCCTCAGGGCTGGCCACAGGAAGTGGGGGACTGGGACCTCCTGGGGCCCCTCCCCAGTGGCCCTGCCCCACCAGGCAGGGCCCCCTACCCATCCTACCAACTCTGAGCTGAGCTCCTGCTTCATCCGCTGCTTGTCCCGGGGGTGCACAGCCGGGTCCCTAAGGTAACGCATTGCCTGGGAGATGAGCAGGTAGAAGCAGTTCTCCATGGTAAACATCAGGAGGGACCTGGAAGAGGGCAGGTTGGACGCTGCTGCAGGGAGGGCCAAGCTGGCAGTGTGTGGTGGGCCACTGCGCCAAGAGAAGAGCCAGCCCAAGACTGCCCCAGCCCCAAACCAATCCCGGAAGGAGGCTTTCTTACTTCAGTGTTCTGCTCCCTTCTGCTTGTGTGCTGAGCCCCACTGCCTGTGTGAGAGGCTCCTTTTTCTTGTCCAGCTGGAGAAAAAGAAATGGGGGTTAAAAAAATAAGGTAACAGTAACAGCTCCAACTCATTGAGAGCTTCCATTTTGCAGGGCCTACATTAAGCTATTTCATCAGTTATTCATTTAAGTTTCACGCTAATTCTTACAGGTCGGCTCTATCACACTCACTTGATGAAGGGAAGGCTAGATAAACGTGCCCACGGGAAGACTTGGGTTGAGGGGCCAACTTACCTCACCAAGCATGTTTAGGGCCACATTCACTGTGGCCAGAAGGGTCCCAAAAGAGGGGGCCACTTCGGAGTCAAAGGTGGGAGTGGTGAAGCTCAGGGCAAACAGGAAGTCGTATTCAGCAAGGTCCAGGGACTGCAAGGCAAGGCAAGACGAGAGCGATGTAGGGCCCCAGAGGGCCCAGGCAGCTCTTGGTGCAGAGCAGGGCACAGCAGAGCCTTCACGGCTCCACTGGAGGCGGGTGGCACAGGTGGCTGGTACCTGATCCAGCAGGATCTGGCACACGTCGGGGGTGAAGTGGCGCAGGGCCGCCAGGGTCCTGCTGAGGATCTTGAGGAGCCCGTACTGGACGGTGTGCAAGGCCCGCTGCTCTGAGGCCTCTGTGTCAGGAGTGGGCTGCTTGGAGGAGGAGCAGGAGGGGGCAGCTGTGGGTGGCCGCTGAGCTCGGGGGGCGACAGCCGAGGGGATGCCCTCCCCGTTTTTGTTCTGGGGAGGAGACAAGAGATGGCTGGAGCCCACGGAAGCCAGGGGTGAGGCGGTCCAGGCAGCAGCCGCGGACAAGGGCTCAGTTACCTGCAGGTAGTGCTGCAGCATCTTGCGGCTGTGCAGGAGGGAGGTACAGGCCTGGCACAGGTAGCCCAGGTTTACCTGCAACAAACCCAGGGGAGGGGTGAGGGGGAGCCTCGAGGCAGCAGCCCAACCAACTAGACCGACCATGCAGGTCTCTATGGTAACAACGTACTTCTCCGGCCCCCTGAGCCCCTCCCTACATTCTCTAGCTCAAAATCTCACGCCACCAAGCACGCTCGACTGCAAACTGTGGGTCAACAGATGCCTGGACGGTTTCCCTGGGACCCAGCTAGATGCCAAGCACAGTATGAGGTCCTAAGTAAATAAGTAAGATGGGGATAATTTTCCCATCTTACAGAAGAAGAAAAAGGCTTAGAGAGACATGAAGTAACTTCGCCAAGCTCACACAAGCAGCAAATGACAGGCCTGTCTGACTCCAGAGCCTGTGTTCTTTCCCTGCCTCCCTCTTCGGCTGGCTCCCAAGTCCTGTTCTAAGGGATGCGAACCAAGGTCGATCCCACAGAGCCCAGCTTCTCAACCTATGAGGCTGCCCTGTCCTGTGGAGGGAAAATTCGGCTCCAGAGGGGAGCAGTGTGAAACCAAACCCTGTGATACCTAAAGAAAAAGCCCACATTCCAGGAACAGGCCTGCGATTCACTGCCTGCCCCATCCCCTCCGAGCATTTCCCCAGACCCTTCAAGAAGCAGGTCTGAGGCCCCACCTGGACGTCCCGCATAAGCTGAGGCAGGTGGAAGTGCCACTCCTTCCTGAAGCTGGAGAGCTGCAAGAGGAAGCCCACGGTGTGGTCCGCCTCCTCCAGGCACGCCAGACTCTGCACCGTCCTCACCGCATTGAGGCACTGGGAGGGGGGACACGGGGAAGGATGGGGTGACTCAGGGACCTACCACGCCTGCTCCCGCCCTCCCGCAGGGAGGAGAGGTCCTGGGTCCACATACGCTGAGGGGGCAGCGTTAACAGGGGGCTGGACGAAGCGGTTTCTGACTAAGAGGTTTCTGTCTGAGCGGATCCCAGACCATTCCCCTCCCTCAGCAGGGCAGCCACACTGCTCCGCCTGTCAGCCAACAGTCCTCACAGCATCTCAGAAGCGGGAGCACTGGCACCGCTCAACTGCCAAGCCTCAGACCCGAACAGTCCAGACGCCCCTGAACCCCAAGCCCCGACCCCAAGGATCCCAGCGGCCCCTCACCTGTAAGGCCCGCTCCTGGTGAACCCCCACGAAGTCCAGGGCCTCGGTCAGGAAGTTGTAGCGCAGGGTTTTGAGGAGCCGCTCCATCAGGGACATGGACAGGCGGTAGACACCCGGCCAAGAGGGGGCGTCCAGCGACTTCCGAGAGGTGCCGGGCGTCTGAGACACAAACAACAGACAGGATCACGACAGCACCGAGGAACCCAGCTGACAGGTAGAGCGGGGCCTCCTTGCAGCCCAGCAGCTGAGGCAGCCTGGCTGGTCGGAATAGAAAAGCTCCTGGAATGGACAGCAGCAGGGCCAGACGGGGTCCGAAGGCAGCAGTTACAGGAATCTAGGTTCTAGACCCGCGTCCAGCACTAACTAACTGTGTGAACTTCTCTTGCTAGAGGTCAGTCTGGGGGCAGGGAGGATTCTGCACCATCAGTGCATTAACTAGGCCACTAAAGAGAGCAACTTCTGGGGCAAGTGAAAGCACCAAGGGGGGCTGGGGGAGGCAGTGGCAGGCCACTGGCACTCACCTGCACTGTCCCATTGGTGCTGAGCTGGTACACACTCAGGAGGGGCAAACAAATGCTCTGGGTGATGCCGGCTCCAGCCACTGCTGTGGCCCCCTGGGAGGGAAAGATGCAGAATGAGATGGAAGCTGTCACCGCAGCCGCCCCACCCAAGGGCAGGTGGAGGTCTTGGGCTGGGAGACTCACAGGCAGCATCAGAACCCACCCAGCATAAGCAAAGAGGCTCCCGCGGGCTTGCCTCCTACCTGCTGGGTGCGAGCCAGGGTAAGGAGCAGATGCAGCGCGGCCTCAGTGAAATGCAGGTTCTGCTTCATGCGAAGGCTCACCTCCAAGGTGGTGAAGAGGGTCGGCAGGAGGGGGAGCCTGCGGGTCACCTGCAGCCACGAGTCCCCATCCTCGTCCACCTCACACAGCTCCTTGGCCAGATGCAGGCCCAGGACACACACCTGCTGGGGCCCAGGGGCAAAGATGGGTGAAAGGGAAGGAGGCAGTGCAGGGGGAGGAGGAGGGGAGGACGAGGACGGACTGCGCCCAGTCACCCCCGCTCCGAGTGAGCCGGCTGAGACAGGACTCCAGCGCCCTCCCCACCACCCGAAACTGCCATCAAGCCGTGTCAGCGCTCCTCCCCATCCCCCCGCCCGAGCCCGCGGCTACGTGGAGTCAAAGTGGCCTCCCCTCTAGCTGCACTATTGCAGTCACCTACTAAATGGGCCTTCATTCTCTCTGGATCCTCTCTACTCCATTCTTCATCCCAGTGGCTTTTCACACTTACTGTTGACCACGAGCCACCCAAAGTAATAATACGGTTTATACCGCGCTCCAGTATAGGCATACTTACATGTTTTCATTAAACCTACCCTTATCTCCTGCAAAGCACAGATATTTTCGTTTATGTTTTATTCAACTTCGTTTAAAAAATGCTGGTTGTGGGGCTTCCCTGGTGGCGCAGTGGTTCAGAGTCCGCCTGCTGATGCAGGGGACATGGGTTCATGCCCCGGTCCGGGAAGATCCCACATGCCGCAGAGCGGCTGGGCCCGTGAGCCATGGCCACTGAGACCACGCGTCCGGAGCCTGTGCTCCGCAACGGGAGAGGGCACAGCAGCGAGAGGCCCGCGTACCGCAAAAAAAAAAAAAAAATGCTGGTTGTAACCAAATGAGCTCAGGACCCATTTATAGGTCCTGACCCACAGTTTGAAAAAGTGTTCCATACTACATCCAGCACACTTTCTAAAGTACAAATCTCATGTTTCTTCTCCCTTGCTTAAAATCCTTAAATCGTTTCCTATTTCACTTAGGAGCCAGACCAAAGACCCTGACAAGGCTGCTGGTCATCTAGCCCCCAGCTCTCCAGGCCTCACTTCATCTTGGCTCACACCAGATGACTGTTACCCACAGCTCAGTACACGCTGTCCTTGCTGCCTGAAGCTCCCCTGCTCCCGTGGCCTGCACGGCTCTCTACCAGTTCTTTAAGTCACTGCTGAAAGGGCACTTTCTTTCTGAGTCCCTAGATGATGTGAGAACTCCATGCTGCACATTCTCCCTGTTTCACCCCTGCAGGACTTTCCACAATGGAATTCTGACACATCTCTGCACAGTCTGATTTATTAACTTTCCCCATCAGGCTGTGACTGTCTTGGTCACTAATCAGCCCCAGGGCCTGGCACAGACGAGGCAGCAGTTCATATCTGTGGATGCGTGTGGGAAGGACAGACAGGGTGCCCCCTCACCCCATCCCGCTGGTCCTTGTGCCGGGGCCGGGAGCAGTCGTCAGTTTCCATGCTGTCCTTGTCCTCTGTGGCACTGCCTGATGCCAGACTGTGGCGGGTCTGGTCGAAGAGTGCAATCACCTCTTCTTGGAGGGTCTCACAGACGTTCAGCACCAGCTGGGAGTACTGGGGGATGTCGCTCACTGCAAAGCAAACGGGAGGGGATGCTGTCATGCTCACCAAGGCATCTGTCCCATGGGAGGGGAGGAGAAAAAGAGTTTTCCTGAAGATAAGAGTTCCGAGATCAAAAACTCAAGCCTCACAGGAGAAACATCTGGCTCTGAAGTGGAGGAAGCCCTGTCCAGGCTGGCTGGCACAGGGGCCAGGAGACCGCTCCACCGGCTCCTCTCTGCCCCTCACCTCTCATCTCCTTCATCTGCAGCACCGTGATGAACGCTGAGAACACCTTGGCCTTGGTCTTCTCCATGAGTTGCTGGTCTGCCTGCAGCACTCCCTCCAGGATCTCTGTCAAGGGTCTGAGGATTTCATCCACAGAACCTAACTCACTAGAAGCAACGTGGAGAGGAGAGGGCGGGGAGAACACACCTCAGAGAAAGGCCACACACTGCCCTGCTCCCCCTCAGGATGCCTGTGGAGCAGTGAGCCTCACATCAGGTGTCTGCCTGAGTCCCGTTCCCCACGAGGGGAGCCCAGCCCATTTCACACCCACTTCCTCCCCTTCGGGAAGGGTAAGGCAAGCATCACTAAAGAGGATGGGACAGGCCGCCCCTCCTGTCACAGGGCTCACCTCTTCCACTGCCGGAGAAGAATAAGCAGCAGAGTGCACATCATGGAGCCCAGGCGGAGGCAGTTCACGGAGGCGGGGACTAGGAGCTGAGGGGAGACGGCACACAGTTAACGTCAGGCTTCCTGTGAGCTGACGAGGCGGGAAGATGTGAGCTCCGTCCGCAGGCACCTTCGGCCTCAGGCCTTTCTTTCCCAGCAGCAAGCTCACAGGGGGTGGGTCACGGGGAAGAGGCCAGGGGTTGGCACGGCAGCAGCAGGCCTCTGCCTCCCACTGCAGCCTCGGGCCTCCCAGGCCGCTTGAGCCCTTTGACCTGACCACTCTTGCGGCTGCAGGCTGCGAGCAGCTATTTGACCTCGGAGACCTTCTCCCTGGGAGGAATGGGAAATCTCCCAGACACACTTACTAACGCCTTGGTCCCATCGAGCACGTCAAGAAAGAGCTGGCGACGCACTGCAGAGTCGGTCAGGTGCATTATCTCCGCCTGCAAAGGAACAGGAAAAAAACGTCTGGAAAATTTCCCAGACTCTAAAAGCCAAGAAAGGTGGGGTCCTCACCGACTGCCTGTTTAAAATGGCGCTTGAGGGCCCTGCTGTTTCTTTGTCCACCTTAGTCATGGTCAGAACCAAGCCCAGGTTCACCTCCTCCCCCTGATGACATCCTTCCTCTGCTCAGACCCTTCAAGGCTTCCCAGTGGAACCCATCTAGAAACACAAACTCCTCTACAAGGCCTGGGAGCCCCTTAGGATCTGGTCCACCTGATTTTGGTATCATCCCCGTCGTGCTCACTCGACTCCAGCCCTACAGGCCTCCTTCCTCCTCCGTGAACACACCAAGCTCTTCCCACTTCTGGACCCTTGCATCTGTGACTCTGACTGCCTAGAGCACCCTCTGGAAGGTTCCTCACACACTCAGGCCTCAGTGTGGACAGCACCTCCTCAGAGAGGGCCTCCCGACCACTCCTATCCTCCTTTAGCAGTCGCTACCATAGCATCTTCTTTTATATATAGATATTTAAAATTTTATTTATTTATTTTTGTCTGTGTTGGGTCTTCGTTGCTGCATACGGGCTTTTTTCTCTAGTTGTGGTGAGCGGGGCTACTCTTCCTTGCGGTGTGCAGGCTTCTCATTGAGGTGGCTTCTCTTTTTTTTTTTTTTTTTTTTTTTTTGCAGTACGCGGGCCTCTCACTGCTGTGGCCTCTCCCGCCGCAGAGCACAGGCTCCAGATGCGCAGGCCCAGCGGCCATGGCCCACGGGCCCAGCCGCTCTGCGGCACGTGGGATCCTCCTGGACCGGGGCACAAACCCGTGTCCCCTGCATCGGCAGGCGGACTCCCAACCACTGTGCCACCAGGGAAGCCCGAGGTGGCTTCTCTTGATGCGGAGCACGGGCTCTAGGTGCACGGGCTTCAGTAGTTGTGGCTCGTGGGCTCTAGAGCGCAGTCTCGGTAGTTGTGGCGCACGGGCTTAGTTGCTCCGCAGCATGTGGGAGCTTCCCGGACTGGGGCTCAAACCTGTGTCCCCTGCATTGGCAGGCGGATTCTTAACCACTGCGCCACCACGGAAGCCCTACCACAGCGTCTTTCAAGTGAACTACCACAATCCCAAACTATGTTTCTTTGTAAATTTGTTCACAATTTGCCTCTCTCATGGATCAAAGACTGTATTTGCCTTATTCACTGCTGCATCCCGGTGCCTGGCACACAGTAAGCATTCCATTACTATCCATTAAATGAATGAATGATCAATATCCTGGACTAAACCAGATAGGTTTCCTAGGGGAAAAGAGGATGGTGAGATTTTCAGAGCTGCAATTCAAGAACTGCTGCCCAGGTAGGACCTAAAAGGCAGGTGACACACAAATTACTGCCTGGGGAATCAATCATTCCCCCAAGATGGTTGAGCCTTTTAGTGTGTCTACAGTCTCAGGGGTCCAAAACCACTCTGCCACAGCCAAGCTCCAAGGCTGTGGGCAGTCTGGCACTAAGGAACAAGTCATGGAAGATGTAAGAGTGTGCCTGGAACAAAGGGCATCTATTAAGCTGAAGTTAGTAATGAAATCAAGATAGTAATCTGGATTCCCTAAGGCAAAATAGGTCAATATCAAGTCCTTACTCCACAGCATGGCATTGTCAAAGAGCACCGGCCAAGGAAAAATGCGAATTCTTCCCAAACGTTAACTCTCTCTCTAAAAACCAATGCTCTGTAGACACACGTTGCAGAGACAATGGCCTCTGTTCTTTTTCTAAGAAGCCCAGGAAATGCCGTTTCTAGAACCAAGGAAAACCAACTGTTCCCTAGAGAGGGTGCTGCTGCAGCCGTTGTAGCTACCTGCTGACTAGTCAACAAATATGTACTTAGCGTCCACAGGGCACACAGCATGAGAAGGCCAACTATCCACGTGCACAAGAGGTGGATGAATGAAGGGAGCCCCTGGACCTATCCAGGGCTGCAAAGGTGGCTATAGGAGGGTTTCATGAATGTCTGAAGGGATTTAAAATGACTTCTCTGCACTTTCTTTAAGGGTCTCTTGTTTGCTCCAAAGCCCTCAAACACCCCATATTTGGCACAGAACCTGTTACATTTTAGCTCTCAGAGAAAAATCCTGATTCATTCTTTATCCCAAGGGGCTGTATCTGCTAGGCATCCCAGCATATCGTTGCTAGGATACCAAAGTGAAAACCACACCCCAGGAGGTTCTTACGTGACTGGTGGCGATGATGAGAAACATCCTCCAGGCGGAGACCAGCATCTGATACTCTACCAGGGAGGTGCAGCTGCTGCCCTCTGTGTCAGCCGTGTGACCTGCCAAGGACTTGACATACCCTGACCAGTAGGCAAAGCGTTTCTCGCTGGAAAATTTCTCGAGTGTATCTTTTAAAGACTGGTCTAATGAGCCCCTATGGTGCCGAGAAAAACAAAACCTACAGTTAGGTTTTAAAAGCAGATGGGAATGTGATGGGCACAGACCGTTGCTGAGGCAGAGAAAACCACCTCACATGGGCTTAAAAGCAGACAGCTCCCAATCAGCTCTGATGTGTGGGGCTCACACTTCTTGCTCAGCATAACGGATTAGGCTGAGGCCTTTTCTAGGATTCCTCCTCCATAAAATCCCAAGCACATGGAGTTTGCTTCACAATAACTCTTTCTGACAATCATAAATGCCATCAATGGACTGGCCAGGGACACAGACCAGTGGCCCTCCATAAATGGCTCCAAACCAGCTCTCTCCTCTGCCTTGGCTCATACAGCCGTGCCGTCAGCCGTAGACTACTATGGTCCCCCCGCCACAAACCTCTAATTAAAATCTCAAAAGGGGAAAGGACTCACTTAACTACATAGTATATCTCCAAGCAAATTATCTTCATGATTAGGGCACAGGTTTCCAGGATGCTGGGCTGTGGAGGGGGAGAGCAGAGAATCATGAGAACCTCTCCCCTGGTGGCCCGCCCTCCCACAAGGAAACAGAGCAGGGACCCGACACTAGAAAACGAGAAAGCACATTCCCTGTCGAATGTGAGTGGGCATCTAACTAGCAAGAGCAGAAGCATCAGGTCCACAGTGTCTCCAAGTGAGCAGAGACCACAGAGCCAGCAACACAGAGCAGGGCATGCCGCTCTCCTTCCCAGTGCAAGACAGCAAAGGAAGAGGAGGCAAGTACTTCTGTGAGAGAGAAGTTTCTAGTGAAGAAAACATTCTGGTTGTTTAATTAGGGGAGGAGTCACTTTCCACAGCTCAGTCTCACAGCCCAGCCTTGACTCCCAGGGACTTTCAGTCACTGTCCCTCCCTCCACCACTGCTCACCTCGGATGTTTCTGAGGGAGGAGAAAGGGTTCCAAATAGTGGACTGGTTAAATTCTCCCAGAACTTGGGTCTAAAAAGAAAATACGTGTTGGCAATCACATGTTCTCTTACCCGGTCCCTTCTCCTCTCTCCACCTCCCCTTGGTGGTTACTTCCCCACATTTTATCGCTCCCACAACCCTAACATCTGCTGCCTGGGCCGCTTGCTCCTACATAAACATCAAGGGTTCCATGGACAAAACAGGCTCCAAGAGAAGAGCGTGCTCCATTCAGTCCAATGGCTTGAGTGAGCCACTCTCATCTGAATCTACCGTTTCTCACGAACAATGGTTTTGGGGGGTTGGCAGAAGGCAGAAATGCAAAAGGTGGAAACTCTAAGGTAAACACATCAGAGTAAAGGTTACACCTGCTGGTGGCAGCTTTAAAAAGAGAATAAACTCCCACACACCGACCCAAGCACTAAGCACTTTTATGCATGTGCCCAGGGACCTGTCACAACAAATCTCTCAGAATGACTGTTACCCCATCTTACAGACAAGGACATGAGCTCTGGAGGTTAAGTAACTCCTGGAGACAGACTCACTTGGTTCTGAGGACCAGCATGGCACTGTCCCGACGGTCCTGCCAAAGGGCATGCAGAAAGGCAATGGCTGCACGGTGCAGCAGCGGTGGGCACCAGTAGCGATCCTGCTGCTGGGAATCAATCAGCTCCAGCACCACATGGAGACAGCTCCACACCCCAAGGCTGAATTCCTGCAAGAGGGGCAGGTGAGAGTTCAGCCCCACAGCTTCTGCCATCAACTGGACCCGCAGAGTCCAGCACCCACCTCCCAGGGAGCCATCTCCCAGCTTCATCCCAGGTGCAGGCTCACCTTGGAGCCATCACTGCCATCCTTCACCTCCAGATTCAGAAACAGTTCAATGAGGCCTGGCTGCGTCTCTACGGCAACTGTGAGGAATTCCAGAATCATGACTTTGATGCGCATGTCCTCAATCTTGCTCTGCAGTCGGGTCAGGAAGGCATCGCGGATGGCAGCCGCATCATTGCCCAGGCAGGCATATACTGACATTGGGGCCACCTGGTGGAAACCGGGACACACAGGCTTAGAGCTCTACCTCCAGAGAAACGTCAACAGACTCCTGAAGAAAGGTGCTGAACAACTCTTGGAAAATGCCAGAAAGGGAAACATTCAGATGGATAGCTCTGGGTCAAAAGAGACATCATTCCAAACTACAGCAAAAGATGCCCAACGATTCCCAGAAGAAATAATAATCAACATAAAAAGATGCATAACCTCTCTCATGGTTAAATAAATGCAAAGTTAAAAAAAAGATATTGATTTGTCTATTAGATTAGCAAAGATTAAAAAACTGATGAAGCCACTGTGGCAAGGATACAAGACTTGGGTTTTAGGAGCATAAACTGTTACAATCCTTTTTGGAGGGTAATTTCAAAATTTCTAATAAAAATTAAAATGCCCATTGATATCTAATTTTTAGGAACTGTAAACAAAAGTTTACAGAGTTCTATGGATAAGAATGTTCACTACAGCACTGTTTAACACTAAGACAGAAAACAGTCCAAATAAATTAGGAGGCATCCATTCTATGGCATGCCATGCAAGCATTAGAAAATGAAGTAGCTCCAAATGTGCCCACACGGCAAGACTGCAGGATATCGTGTTAAGTGAAGAAAGCTGGACACAAAACAGTATGTATCGTGGAATTCTGCTTTTGGAAAGAACAAAAGCTCACACCAAACATCCCTTAATATATAAGCACAGATAAAAAAAAATCTGGAGAAATGAGTACCAACCTGCTCATAGGAATTCTTGGAATGAGGAGATCATAGGGTACCTTAACTTTCTATGTTACATTTATCTGTAACATTTAAATAAACATTTTTAAATGAATTTGTATGTCTTTTATAAACGGGGGAAAAAAACACCTCTCATAAAACACAATTTGCGTGCGTGTGTGTGTGTCTTTATGGCTACATCACTTTAAAAGTCCAAGTTAGCTACTTCTCTTGGGAGAAAGCAAGAGTGGTCTCAAGCACAAAGTCAGTTTTCTGGGGCTTTGACTTGTTAGGTGGGATCCTACCGTGGCCAGACGTTTCAGTAGCTGGATGGCAAGACGTGGCAAAGCAGGGTCATGTTTGTGGTAGATGTATTTGGCAAGAACAGCAATAAGGTTGTTCCCATGGGCACCTGAAGAAGTACAGGAAACAGTTTAGACACCAAAGCATGCCTGATTCAAGCTCTTAAGAGAGCCTTCTGTTCAAAAAGGCTCATATATGTGAGGGAATTTACTCTCAAGTACTTGGAGGGCCAGAGCAAATCTAGGTGGCTGTATCATCCTCTTTTTTCAGTAGCCAAGGGGACAGGCAGGATTGGGGGTAAACAGCTCAATCCAATTCATTAAGAGCAGAAAAAGAGGGACTTCCCTGGCGGCGCAGTGGTTAAGAATCCGCCTGCCAATGCAGGGTACACGCGTTCAAGCCCTGGTCCAGGAAGATCCCACATGCTGCGGAGCAACTAAGCCTGTGTGTCACAACTACTGAGCCTGCGCTCTAGAGCCTGTGAGCCACAACTACTGACACCCACGTGCCTAGAGCCCACGCTCCGCAACAAGAGAAGCCACCTCAGTGAGAAGCCCGCGCACTGCACAAAGACCGAACGCAGCCAAAAATAAAAAAAAAATAGATTAAATAAATTTAAAAAAAAAGAGCAGAAAAGATACATTTTTAAGAAAACAGCATGTTAACAAATAGGTTAGGAAAACCTAACCACATTAAAGCATCACATTAAAGCATGACACTGAAATGCTAAAAGTCCCAAAATGATACAGCTCGAAAAAGGTCAGAGACATTACCCAAACGCCTACTTGAAAACGAGGAAACTGGGTCCCAAAGAGATTAAATGAGTAGTTTAAGGTCAAAGAGTAATAACAGTCAATACTAAACAGGTACCAGGTTTTACAAGTAGTAATTTAATCTTCATTATAATCTCATAAGGTAGATACTGCTATTATCCCCACTTCACAGACGAGAAATCTGAAGTAGAGTTGTTTAATTACGTGCCCAAGGTCAAAGCTGGTTGAAGTCAGAATTTGAACCTAGACAGTCTAACTTTGAACATGTGTTCTTTACTATTATTCTGTCATCAATAGGAGGAAGAGATGAAGTATGATACAGTCTTCTTATTTCTAAGTCCAGGATGGGAACTGGTGATCACTCCCAAATTTCCTCAAAGAGTTCCATCAGAAAATATTGTTGACCTCTAAAAACACAGCCTGAAGTATGTACTTATGGGCAGAAATGCTGCTGAGTGGAAGAAAATTACATACCATGTTGTGTGAGAGCCTGTTCCAGGGGGGACACCACATTAGAAGGAGGTTTCAGCCGAATAACATTGTTGGTGACGGAGAATGCCAGTTTCACCGTCTTGATCAGCAGCTGGCCCTGCCCCTGGCCCTCTGCCCCATCACTAGGGTGCCAAATGGAAACCAAAGTTGATTCAGACAATATGACTTCATTCGCAATACATGTGCTCTCATGAATTAGATTCCAACAATAATCCCAGAGTTCAACAGCTTCTTTTAGAGGCCCCAGTCCAAACTAGGAGAGAGGAGGAGCAATCAACTCCCTTTGCTATGTGCCAGTCTACAGAGCAGCCACTAGGTTATACAAAGGCTATGCCCTAGGAAGAACAAGGTTGTCTTTCTAATGCTAAAGTTCTTACAACATGCAGGCACAATAAAGATAAATGGGGGAAGGTGGCAAGGGAGGCCCACCTGCGGGGCTGAGCAGCCATCACCATGTCGATAGTGTCCACGCCAATGCCCATGATATTGATCACAGTCTGTCCTGCTTCCGTATAGGCCAGGCTGCAGATGCAGAGAGACTGCAGACTGGGGGTATGACTGGAAGACAGACATGTTCTGAGTTACCGGGGAGCTGCCAAATTTACTACTGGAAGGAAAGGGTATTGTCCAAACCTAAACAATTGGACATTAGTGATACAGATCAGCTCTCGCTGCCAGAGGAAGCCACTCTGATTCCTTTCCTTAAATAGACCCTGAGAAACAATCTAAATGTCCATCAATTAATGGATATGCTTACTGAAATGAATCATTATTAATCCATACAATGGAATGCATGGAACCATTAACACAAGACAGATCTATATGCAGTGGCACAGAAATAAAAGGTACAGAGTTAGTACAAGCAGAGGAAAAAACCTAGAAGATACACATTAACTTGTTAATAGTCCTGTTTCCCTATGAACATGCATAATTTTTGTAAAGGTCATAAAAAAGGTCTGTGTGTGTGTGTGTGTGTGTGTACAATTTCACTGGGAACAACCTTGTTCGCATTTCATTGGCTCTTCTCTCCTCATAGGGAAAAAGGAGAAACAGCCTGGTGGAAAGCAAGTCAGAACCCAGGAGCACTGAGCTCTGGGCCTAACCAAGTTGAGTACTCTGGAAGAATGAGCTAGCTCTGCACAGCAGAAGCCTGTGTCTTCCCTTGCGGACTGGCAGCATCCGAGAGTACCGAGCTCTAGCAATCACCCGCCTCCTACCTGCTGTGCAGGTCTGTCTCATGACACAGGTTCAGTATTGCATGAATCAGCTCCAGGATCAGGCAACCTGGACTCCAGAAAAGACAGAGGAATGACGCGGCCTTGTGTGATGAACCTTATCCCAAGAGAGAAAAATCCAGGGAACCAGCAATTCCTCCCATCTTCCCTGCCCACGCTTTCCTTACCAATCTGTTCTCTCACTCCGTGGGAGTTGTACCGCCACTTGTGGTAACTCGGCAGCATCTCCTTCAGCACAAACATGACACAGGGCACCAGCCCTTGGCTCTGGGTACTACCAAGCTGCCCCTACAAGAAACCATGCTGTGAAGGTTTATGCCACTTAAAGGTAAGTCATTTTGTCACTAGAGATTTAACTCCAAAAGCATAGGTCCAAATAGGTCCAAAGGAAATCTGGGCAAACCTTGGCCATCAGTGGAAAAAAAAAAAAAGAAACATCAGAATACTCTAGTTCAACTGAATCCAAGTTGTAGGTTTCTCTAGAACAGAGAAAGGGACTAAAAAGACAATTTGACAATGTCACAAAAGGCACCTACAAGAAAGAGAGGGATGAAGGCTAAATCTGAGCAGAAGAGAGGTCTATCTTAAACACAGAGGATATAGGACTGTTGATGATGGAGAATGCCAGTTTCACTGCCATGATCACCAACCACCCCCAACCTCTACCCCATCACTCGGATATCAGAAAGGAGATCTGACGGTCCAAATTCTTTGTCCTAATATTACTTGTTACCATCAGCTTCCTTATCTTAAAAATGGGGCTTCTTTATATAAACATCAATATCTATATCCCTACCTCTACATAGGATTGTTTCTATCTTTTTAAGCACTCACTGATTGACTGACTCCTGCAGGCAGGAAGTGTGCTGAGTATTTTGCATGTGTGACCCTCTCAACAACTCCATGAGGCAGAGATATTTATCATCCCAGTTTAGAGAGGTTCTAAGAAATTCAATACTTGCCCAAGGTCATGCAGCTAGTAAGTGGTCAACCTGAAAAGTAAACCTAATTCTGACTCCAAAATCTATGCTACACAAGTATTTTTCAAAGAGAGCTGTGACCCATTAGTGGATTGTGAGATAACTTATTAGAAAACATCTGAGTGCATCTTGCATAATAAAAGTAGTGTTGCACTGTGAAACTCTGCTTTAGAAGTAAACATACAATGTGTATCCTGGGATATAATGTAATGTGTACATATTACCCTGGGCTCTGTCAAAATAGCTTGAGAGTTGCTGCATTATACCATACAGCCTCTGAGTATTAAATAAGTTAACACAGATAAAGCATCTACTACAGAATCTGGCACACAATAAATACTCAATACACAGAAAACTGTCATCACCATAACCTCAGGACAACTGGTCTAGCTGAAAACAAAATGACTACAGTAGCTGGGGGCAGGGAAACTATTTCAGATGCTTCTATCTGATTAGATTTTACCTTGACAAGAGTGGTGATCAAGCGCAGAAAGGCAACAGTGACTCCATACTCGCCCTGGGGCTGTTCACTATTCATCAAGAGGTTTCCATACCCTCCAGCATTCATCCCCTCAGCACTGGGAAATGACAGAGAGGCAGAGGGAAAAAAAGGTTTCAAAAAATTATAATCACAGAGCATTCTTCTTATTATTTAGATGGCTTGGGCATAAAACAGGAAAGCTCTGCAAAGGAATTAATCAAATCTAGGCTATTTAATACCCAGGGTAAGCATTAAAGACTTTATTGATATACAACCTCAAAAGTGAGAAATCAAATAAACATGAGGAAAACATCCTCGTCTTGTAAGCAAAAGAAAGCAAGGAGAGAATGTTCAGGTAGTAAGATGGAGCCTGTGTATTAATAACTGGTCTACCAGGCAAGCTCGAGTGGCCATGAATCAAGGAAAAGTACAGAGTGACTATGGCTTAAAAAGGGGAAGTTGAGCCTCTGGATCCAGAAACCTCTGGACTCTCTAGACTGGAAAGTTAACTCCCATGTACCTAAAGTGAATGAGAAATACCTTTCTCTCTCTGTCTCTCTCTCTCAGGCTTTGAAGACTGTGAACCATCAGTGCTGGCCTAAGAGGAAAGCAGCCTCTGTGCCCCAAGTCCCATCACCTCTTTTGCCTTGCCCCCACTCATTTCCGGTGAGAGGGCTGAACAGACAAGGAGCAAACGGGCAGAGAAGCATCTTTAAAACTAACGAAGCTAGCTTAGATCTGAAATGTATATGGTACGCCCAGGGAATATACTCTAATCCCTAAGACCTGGCTCACCTAATCATCTGACTCATGTTGGAGACCTGGTGGGCCACGAAAGGTAAAAAGCCTGTGTGACGAAGATCAGTCCAGACCTGAGAAGGGAAAAGAAGAGTCAAATGTCCATGTGTCTTCAGGTATACACCAAGCGTGACGTTTTTCGGCTGTTAGGAAGACTTGGTGTCTCACCTTTGCTGGGTTCCGGGCAGCCAGAACGGTCAAGCAATTGACACAAGAAGCAATGACATCCACAGGCCGGGAGATCACGGTTGTTAACCTGGTTGGAGAACAGTGCACTGTACTCAGTAAAATGAATAATACGACTTGTTGCATCCCAAGTATTTTCCAGTTCTCTTCCCAAATCCCTCCTGGCAGCAGGGATGTGAAAACAGGAAAGCCCTCGGCTGGGGATAGATACCACACCAGGGCTGTCCACAGTGGAACATGTGCAGACTTTAGCCCAGCGGAGTTACCAGATACTGACCGCTGCAGCAGCATGTAGATGCGGGACGTGATGGGCAGGAGACAGTCTGCTATCGACAGGTCTGTACTGATGACCTTATGGACCAGATCAATGATGGGTCTGACCCGCTGGCAGTGCTGAATCACATCTGAGGGGGAAGGAAGCTTGTGATCTCAATGAAAACAATTCCTTTAAGATCACTGAGCAGTCTCTGAGACCCAGATGAACAAATTATGCTAATCACAATCTGGAAGGTTCTGAATCTTATCTTGAAATTCTCTATCTTCCAAATCCTCTAAGCATGTCCATTTTTCTTCCCACAGAGATGTCTCCCAAAGCTGACCTCACCTGCAGTGGAAACAACATGAAGCAGCATTTCAATCTCACAGGTGAAGAGGGTCCAGCTGCTATAAGAGTATTCCCAGCGTACCAGGTAGGCCCTATCGTCCAACATTACTTGGCCCACAGTGCCTTGAGGTATGCGAAGGTTGGTCTGACCCCCTAAGGAAGGGAGAGAGAGAAATTAGTCTAATAATAGGAAGAGGTGACTCCTATAACAGACAGCAATATTTAATCACTCAGAGATGCATAGTTTCTCTTCCTAGTATCCAACACTGCTACAGCTTTTTCCATTAAAAAGAAAAAGAAAAACAAAACCCCTCTCTTGTCATTGGGGAAGTGACTCTTTCCATGTGTCTGAAAAACAGCTGAGTGCAGAGTGGTTCTCCACTCAAATGATGACTATAGGAAGACCACCTTATGGGACAGTAGGTGCCTGGGTGACTGGGTAAGTCAGTAATGATGCCGAGATTAGGACAGTAAAGCTGTTACTCTTATACACTGCCAGTAGGAAAGGAAATTGCTACAACATTTTTCTACAACTTAATTTGACATTACCATTCAAAACTATTTATTATTGTTTTTAAATTGTGGTAAAAAATATATAAAATATACCATCTTAACCATTTTTAAGTGTTCAGTCCACTGGCATTAAGTACATTCACATGGTTATGCAACCATCACTACCATCCACCCAAAGAACTGTTTTCATCTTGCAAGACTGAAATTCTATACCCATTAACCAATAATTCTCCATTACCCCATCCCTCAGCCCCTGTGACCACCATTCTCCTTTTGCCTCTGTAAATCTGGCTACTCTAAGTACCTCATATGAGTAGAACAGCGTTTGTTCTTTTGGGACTGTCTTATTTCATTTAGCATCGTGCCGTCAAGGTTCACCCTTGTTATAGCATGTGTCAGAATTCCTGTTCTCTTTCAGGCTGAATAATATTCCACATTTTGGCTCTTAGGAAGACTTGATGTGTCACCTATATATACCACATTTTTTAAAATCCGTTTCATCTGTCAGTGGACATGCATTTAAAAATTTTATTGTATATACCCTTTTACCCACAATCCCACTTTGGGGATTCTATATACTAAAAATAAAAGCACTAGTATATAAAGGTATATGTCCCCAAAGCAGCATTGTTTATAGTTGCAAAAACCTGACACAGCCTAAATGTCCTCTGGAAGGGAAAAGATAAAAAATTATGGGACATCAAGAATAATTACATAGTTACTAAAAAGAATGAGTCAGATCCACATATAATAAAATCAGTTTGCAGAATGAATTTTGAAAGAACACAGAATGTGCAAAAGGACACACACGAAACTCTTAACGTTAATCATCTGATGGAGACAGGTCTAAAGAGAGATTAGCTTTTTAAAATGTATCTCTGCATTGTTTCCCTTGTTATAATGAACATGCATTATTTTTGAAGTAAAACAATCTAAAGATGGAAAAAAGTGAGAAACTAACTAATAATTTATTAGCAAATCAACAAGCACAGTGGAGAGGAGAAGGACCTGCTATAAAGGCATGCAAGTGAAGCATTAAAACAGCAGTAAGGTCCACACAGAGGCCATGGAAAAGAGACAGCTGAACCAGGGTCTGCCTATCTTACCAAGAGGGTAAAGGAGTTTGGGTGTTTGCCTCCGCCAGAGAGTTCCGTCTTCATGGGAGATCACATCATGGGGCTTGTGCTTATAAAGTTCATTGTAGAAAGACATCTTATCCAAGAAACTATACACCTGCCAACACACAGAAAAAAAAACTCAGCCACACATTTACCAGGGGGACATTTAAGGGGTCTTTCCCATCTGCTTTTCTGCTCTTTCAGCCAGACTGTGTGGTCAGCCAGACTGTGCTGACTCTCAAACTTCTTACAAACCCATCCCTGTGACTCTTCTTAGACTTGCCTCTGCACTCCTTGTCAAATCCTTATTATTCTTTAACACCCAAGTCAAGGCCCCCCTCACTCCACACAGAGTTGCCTCTCCTGAACAGTATGGTCTTTACCACTCAGATGACATTAGTTACATACCACCTGGCTTTATTACTTATTTCTTAGACCCCTTACTCTCTTCCATCTAGATACTAAGGGACTTCACATTTTGTCTCACTCCCAAAATATCTACAATAGGTACTTAATAAAAAGATTTAAATTTAATTTTATAGAACTGATGCACTATCTTTGACATTTTTCATTCAACCTCAGACTAATTCTTGCCATGGCAATGAAATTTCAATGTGGAAAGCAAAAAGGATTCCTAAAAAACATCTCCTACTCTATTTAGGCATCTAACTGAATAACGTACCTTCTTGGCAGTAGACTTCCCTGATACGAGGGCTTGTAGCAATTGCAGGAGTGGGGAGAGGAGATGGGGAAACATTCCACATACACTGTCCAGAATGATCCCAAGACCAGAGGTTGGCTCCTATGATGGAAGGGTAGAAGTCACCGACCTTCACATTATCCACGGATTAACACATCTCTGAACTGCCCAGCAATCATAAGGAAGAGTAAAATTAATCCTTTCCTTTAGGCAGACATCATTCCTCTCTAATAATTTAAGACTTCCACGTTTCCACTGAAAAAGGCTATCAACAACTGATTGAGTCAGGACCTGAGGAGAGACTACTGCTGCCTCCAGTGACCTCTGCCGTCCTCTCCATAGGAAAACACCATTCACCTGTGCATGACTTGTTTCCACTAATGTGAAAAGCACCCACAACATGTCAGCAGATAGCACCAAACACACGAGCAACACATCCTCAACCTGAATATTGCTTCCCACCAGATTCTCCCTGGAACACTGATTCTGTAAGACTGGATAGCATCTCAGGAAAAAGAGAATAAGATATAAAGGCAAATCAGTCAGGCCACAGTTTAAGGGAAAACAGATTTATTCATTAGCTGGACCTTGAGGCTTGAGGCCGTCAATGGTAAGACTAAGTGCTGGTGAGAAACTGTTCTCTCCAAAGCCATATTCTTACTCTAAACCTGTTACAATATTCTGAAATCTCTTAAGACACAATTACAATCGCCCAGTGGTACGTTCAGGAGTTAATAGCACTCCTGGTGCCTGAGTCTCTCAATGTAAAAAAAGACTTGATGGGTAGGAGAGAGAACACACTGGTTAATAATGTGGACTAGGGACTCAAGTCAGACAGAACTAGATCTTGATCCTGACTGTCTAGCTGTGACTAGCTTGGGCAAATCACTTCACATCTCCGAGCATCACATTTCCTCACACGTAAAATGGTGATGATAATACTACTACCCAATCCATAGATTTTTGTATAGATTATATGAGAAAATAGACTTAAAAGCTTAGTATAAGACCTATCGCAAAGTAAGTGTTTAATAAATTCTTCTGCTACAGAGAATACCGTAGCATGGCTCCCTCTGACATACTTACTGTTCCCCAGAACAGTTCTGGAAGAGAAGGGTCTGCCAGGACTTCACATGCTGTGTCGATTACATCCTGTTGGGGAGGGAAAAAGAAAATGCTTATTTTCCCTAGTTGAACCAGTCCATCTTTTTTTAACTGTTAAAATAAAAACATGAATAATACCTTCATATAGTATGTCAGAAAGAATTCTGGGATTAAAAAGTAAGAGATGGGGCTTCCCTGGTGGCGCAGTGGTTGAGAGTCAGGCTGCCGATGCAGGGGACACGGGTTCGTGCCCCGGTCCGGGAGGATCCCACATGCCGCAGAGCGGCTGGGCCCGTGAGCCATGGCCGCTAAGCCTGCGCGTCTGGAGCCTGTGCTCCGCAACGAGAGAGGCCGCAGCGGTGAGAGGCCCGTGTACCGCATAAAAAAAAAAAAAAAGTAAGGGATGTAATCTTAATCTGTTGTATGATGTTAGGCAAATTAACCTTTCTGAACTTCAAATTCTAAAATGGTGAAACTATTATCTGCTTCACAGTGTTGTCATAGGATTAAATGAGATAATGTACGAGAAAATGAACTGTAAAGTTTAAAACGCCATGTAAATGTGAGGTACTACTAGATTCAGCTAAACTATGCTCCTAGAGGTCAAGAATAACACCTTTTTAAATTTTTCATCCCCAGCACCTGGCACAGAGTTTGGCACACACTGGGAATCTAGTGAAGGCTTATGAAATGATTTATTGAAAAAATTCCAAGTACTAGGACACCTGTAACCTCAAAATGTTAACACCAATCCTCCAGGCATATAGTAGGGTCCAAATGTGACCAGAATTTTGGCAAAGGACACAAAGCTTGTTCTATGCTCCTAGAGCTTTGGAAATTGAGTCTTTCAATTAACACCAATTTCTTTTCTCTCCAATGATAAGAAATATTCATTTTCATCAACTTAATCAATTTCTTCAATTTCCAAAATAAGTCACTCATCGTAAATGAATAAAATGACTTAGTTATAAAGAACTCCTCAAATATCATTTCCCACTGAAAGGAACCAGGGCTCCTTGGAGAAATGGCAGATTCCAAGTCTGGGGCAAGAATCTTCTAAGATAATCCTGCAAGATTTTGTCATATCAGAAAGGAACAGAGCTATCAAAATGTGTAAGAGAAATGTCAAACAGATTCAGAAGCTAATCTGAAAAAGCTCTTACTGGCCAAAGATGGGGCAACCTGAGCCTAAGAATACTAACTGCAGAAAAACAACAAACAAAAAAAAAATGAGAAAAGAATAATGACTGCAATGAATTAAAACACAGCTAATATGTTTAAATCCATGAGTTCACAATGCCATGTAAAAAATAAACCTCAGTAGCCAACTTGGGATGCTACTAAGGATGCTAGGGAAAAGTGGTAAATATAGGAAAAGAAGCATGTATAGTACTCTATACCAGAGTATCAAATAGTTAACAAGAGAGAATTTCTTTTTTTTAATTGAGAAATAATTGAAAGATAACATTATATTAGTTTCAGGTGCACAAGATAATGATTTGATATTTGTATATATGGTGAAACAAATTTCTTTTCTATAGCAATGTTCCAACCAGTAAACAAAAGAGGAGAGACAGAGTCAGAATAGTGCCATTTCGTAATGCCTAAGGAACTAATGGATCTAGACAATGATGTGTCTTGTGATTACCATAGTGGACAGCACAACTATAGACTAAAAGAAATTTGACAGACTTATCAACCAATAATGTACATATCTTATTTATTTAGATCCTGACACAAACTTATGATAAACTTATGACATTTATAATTAGAAATTTGAACCCTGCCTTGATTATTTGAAGATTTTTTTTTTAGATATAATGGTTGTGAAATTTTACTAAAATATTCATATTTACTAAATGATGTCTGGGATTTGCTTCAAAATAACCAAGGAGGAAAGGGGCAGAAATGAATAAGATCAGCTGTGCATTGATAATTTGGAAGCTGGTGATGGGATCATTAGACAATTTTTGTCTCCTTTGGAATAACTTTGAAATATTTCATTTTAAAAAAATATTGCACAAGAATATTAATTAGCATCCACAGCTGTTTGGGACAGGTGCACTACAGAGTAAAAAAAATAGGTTACAAAACAGTATATACATTGTGATTCCATTTCTAGAGAATTATTGTATTTTTATATTTGGAAGGGAACACATCAAAATGTTAACATATGTTATCCTGCAAGGTGGGATTATAGTTTTTTCTTTTTATCAGCACTTTCTAATTTTTTAATCATTAATATGCATCATTTTTATAATATGATAAGTGGAAAATAACAATAAACAAATCATACTTGAAGTAAATGGGTCTGTGTTATATCAGCTTCAAAGGGGTATCTTAGGAAGATGATTGCAAAGTGGGGCAGTGTAGACAGTCTCATGAAAGCCAGACACTGACCTGCTGATTGCCCAGTGTGTGCAGCTCCAGCGAGGTCAGAACAAAAGAAAGGAGTCCATAGACACACATGCACGCGGTGCTAGTGGTACACTGTAATGACAAAGGAGTCAGTGGGTAATTCTGAGTAACACCACTCTTTTCTAGACTCAGCACAATCCCATCACATTAATATAGTCTCTGTAAACAAATGGGAAGAGAACCTGAGGCTTCACAATTCCTAATTTAGTCCCAAGATCAGGAAGACAAAGGGAGAAAAGAGAAAGCAGGAACCATAAATATTACAACATAGTCAAGAATAACATCAAAAAGGAACCATTTTCAAATTGATCAAAGTTTTTGTGGGGAAGAAAACCACCTCCAGCCTACAAAAAGGATAGAGTCTCTATGTGCTGGTATGAATGATGCAGCTGCCTGAACTGTCACCGAGATAAATCAACCAGTGCCAACAAGTTGGCTGAGGTTTCCTTTAGCATGTCAAAACAAGCTGATTAAACTGTGTCACTCAAATTAAGTCCCAACACACAAGACTCAAGAGAATTTCTAATTCATCCTGTACAGTTGAATGAATAAGCTCCCCAAAAAGATTTCTCCAGTCATTATGACCAAAGCTATCTTCTAAGAGATACTAAGTGGCACAGCATAACATACTGGCAAAGAGTCAGACATAGTTCAAACTGTATCCACCATTTACTGCCAATTTATTGTTTCTGTGGGCAAATTCCATCTCCCTCAGTCTCAACTTCCTAATGTGTAAAATAGGATGATAAGCCCTAGTGCACAGTATTTTAAGGATGGAACAAGATATTGTACAGAAAGTGCCAAGCACGTCTGTCACAGTAAATGCTCTATAAAGGTTAGTTACAAAACTATTTTCATTATCCATGTCCTTGACAATTACTATTATTATTATCATGACTCATTAATGAGCTTCTGCCTCGCTCTTTGCCCACTCTCATGCTCAAACACCAATAGCCCGAGCCTCACATCATTTCCCCCACTGGCCAGTGAGCGGAGTAGTCGGGTCAAATACTGAAATACGTTCAGCTGGATGGCTGTGCCACCTATCTTCCGGACAACACTGCTTGTCTCTTCTGGATTCAGGGTGTGACGGAGGAGAGCCCAAGCCAAAAGCACTGGGGTGTGATGTGGAATGTCCCCGAAGGTCAACATCAAACGGTCCATATCCTAATGAAAAGAGAAAACAATGCCTGTGTCACTTAACAGAAAGGGTCAAGACCCTTCCAGAGGATCCTTCACCATGCTTAATAAGTCTTCCATTCATCCTCAGTGGCCCCTCTCTCCCATTCTGACATTTTACTCTTCCCAAGCCACAGCCACTTCATTACTAGACCCCTCAATTACTCTTCCCTTTACCCACAGTTTTCTCTCTTGATTTTAAGTAGTATTAAGATTATAACATACATGTTCAAATAGAGACTCCTTAGAAAATTTCCCTGATCCTTCTAGAACTTTCTCATATCTCTCCTCTTTTTCTATCTTTCTGACCATCCCATCTCATGTTCTTCCCCTTTCCTCTTCTTTCACAGGCTACATGAATGCAGATAACAGCCAAGGTTCTGTCCTTGGGCCTCTTTTGTCATTATATCATCTCCCTGAGTCACTCTACTTGTTCTCACAGATTCAACTCTCACCTCTGTGAAAATAACTAACAAATCTGAGACTTCTTCCAGATCCAATTAACTTCTTAACAATGTAGAACCACAAATTCCACAATAAGGAAAATTGTATGTGGCAGTATAGTTGAGTGGTTAAAAACTTACTACTAACTACAAACCATCTGAAAAAATTAAGAAGCTGCTCCAAGTTCACCTGACAAATAAGCCCGTCCTGGGCAAACTGGTGCAGTTCTCTTCTGTCATCCAAAGCACACTTATGCAAGGATTCAATATCCATGCCTTCCACCAGGATAAGGGCACTGAAGTAGCTGGAAAGAAAAATATCATGGCGTCATACATGCTACTCAGAAACTCAATGGAGACTAAGGTGAAATGTAAGACACTTTAGTGTCAAAAAGGTTGAGTCATTTTACATTCTTTTTTCATACCTTAGTATGAAAAGGAATGTACTTCTAAATCCAATATGTATTTTACAATTCCAGCACATCTCAATTTGACCAGCCATATTTTATTTGTTTGGCTGCACCACTCAGCTGTGGAATCTTAGTTCCCCAACCAGGGATTGAACCCAGGCTCTCAGCAGTGAAAGCGCAGAGTCCTAACCACTGGACCACCAGGGAATTCCCATGACCAGTCGTATTTTATTTTTTAGTTTTTATTTATTATTTATTTTGGCCGCATTGCGCAGCATGTGGGATCTTAGTTCCCCGACCAGAGATTGAACCCGCACCCTCTGAAGTGGAAGCTCAAAATCTTAACCTCTGGACCATCAGGGAAGTCCACCAGCCATATTTTAAATGCTTGGTAGGCTCATGTGGCTTCTGCCTATCAAAGCACAGATCTAGTACTGAAGGTTTCTACAGCCACCAATTACATCTAGGCCAGATCAAATGTCTCAATGGTCAAGTGTGTATTTTTTTTTAATATTTTATTTATTTATTTTTGGCTGTGTTGGGTCTTCGTTGCTGCTCACGGGCTTTCTCTAGTTGCAGCAAGCGGGGGCTACTCTTCGTTGTGGTGCACAGGCTTCTCATTGCGGTGGCTTCTCTTATTGCAGAGCACAGGCTCTAGGCGCGTGGGCTTCAGTAGTTGTGGCGTGCAGGCTCAGTAGTTGTGGTGCATGGATTTAGTTGCTCCATGGCATGTGGGATCTTCCTGGAGCACGGCTCGAACCCGTGTCCCCTCTATTGGCAGGTGGATTCTTAACCACTGTGCCACGAGGGAAGTCTGTCAAGTGTGTACTTTTGTTCACAGAGGAAACAGGCCTCAAAATGTGGATATACCCATTTCCATAAAATTCAAAGTACATAGACTATGACGTCAAAGAGGGCAGGGAATACATCTCCCCTATTTATCACTGTCTTCTTGGCATTTGCACAGTGCCTGGTCTACAACAGTTGCTCAACGAATTTTTTGTAGAACGAAAGGATGAACTATTAGATGAAAACAGTAAGTAAAAGAATAGAATGTGATACTTATTTTGAGAAGATATCCCTCTCAATCCAAGTCTTCATTCCCTGAATGACCTAGAACATGGTAGTACGCCCATCTATTTCCCCACCCATTAAGTGAAAAGTATACCTAGCCCCCCCCTTCACCCATTCACAGGACCACTCTAATATCAATGCTCTAAACTCTAAACATTGTACAAGTTCTGAGACCTCAATTCAGACTTACCCAATCCGATCCACAAAAGGATCCATGGTCTCATCTACCAGGTGCCTGTTAGTCTGCCTACTACCAAATCCTTGCTCTTTAAACATCTTGGTTAATACCAATAGGTCAGTAGGTGCCATCTCAAAGTATGCATGATAAAGGAAAATAATTTCTAGCAGCATGGATTGCTCCCGAAGGCACTGAACAAACCAGCGAGACACCTGGCGCTCAGTCTGCACAACCAATGAAGAAAAATGGGAGAGAAATAAAGTCAGATTTTAAAACACATTTAAATTCTTCGAGTTATTTTTATTAGGTAAAACATGTATAAAAATAAGATTAAAAAAAAGTATCCCCTCCCTACAATTCCTATTGCCCAGTCATCCAAATCTATCCCCAGAGGCAACCACTGTTAGAGGTTTTTATCTTTCCTTCCAGTAATATACCACACACATTCATTCATTCCGACTAGTAGTTGCTGGGGGCCAGGGGTCACAGACTAACTGCAAACTTACTGGATAGACAGAAATGTTCTATCAATATATACTGATCATGAAGGTGGTTACTGCATATAACTATATACAACTGCCAAATTCAAACTGTACACTTAAAATGAATGAATTTTACTGGATGTAAATTATATCTGAATAAAGCTGAGGGATGCTACAGATGTGTCATTTACACAGTCATTTCATGTAAGTGTGAATGTATCTATAGGATAAACTCTTAAAGTGGAACTACTAGGTCAAGAAATATGTGCTTTTCAATTTTTAGATATTGTCATAATGTTTTCCATTAAAAAGTATACAAATTCAAACAGCAAAGTATGAGTGCCCATTATCCCATCCCTTGGATGTGAGTTTTGTCATGTAAATATGTATTTCATTTGCCTGTTTTTCTGTTCGGTTTTGCTTATTGACTTACAGGTGTTCTTTCTATTTCAAGAACCCTTTAGGCTATGAGTTTGTCTTTTGACTTTGCTTATAGCACTATTTTTGTTTTTTTGCCTTGTAAAAGTTTTTGATTTGATGTTGCCAGGTTTATCTTTTCTTTTTTCTTTTATGGCTTCTGAGTTTTACTTTATTTTTATTTATTTATCTATTTTGGCCACATGGCACTTAGTGCTCTGACCAGGGATCTTAGTTCCCCGACCAGGGATGGAACCCGTGCCCCGTGCAGTGGAAGCACGGAGTCTTAACCACTGGACCGCCAGGGAAGTCCTGTGTTTTACTTTAAAAAGTCTTCTCCAATCCAAAAAAATAAAAACAAAACTACCTCCCATGTGTCTTCTAGTATTTTTATAGTTGAATTTTAAAAATTTAAATCATTGATATCTCTCTGATTTTCTTCTGGTAGAAGGAATGAGATAGAGATACAGTTTGATTTTTCTCCAGATGGCTACCCAGTAGTTCCAACACCATTTATTGAAAAACCCAACATTTCCCCATTAATTTGAAATGCCACCTTTATCATACACTAATTCCCTATCAGCATTTGGTCTACACTAGACTTTCTACTATGTGCTATTCATCAGTCTATTTATTCATGTACCAATGCCATGCTTTAAATTATTTTAGTCTTACTATCTAATAAAGCTTATCTTCCTTTCTGAAAAACTTCCTGGCTATTCTTATTTATTTTTCAAATGAATTTTAGAACCAGCTTGTCTAGTTCCAAAATAAAAGGCAAAGCAAATACTTGTTAGTATTTTTTCTAGGATCACAGTAAATTTATAGATTAAAATAAAAAGGACTGACACTTGGTGCTGAGTCTTTATTTTCAAGAAGGCACCATGTCTTTCCATTTGATTATGACTGTTTATATCCCTTTAGCATTTTAAAGTTCCCTTCATTTAGATTTTGGATTATAGTAAGCTTATTCCTGAGAAATTTATGCTTTTGTTGCTATTACAAGTGAGCTCCTTTCTTCTATTAAGTATTTTAAAGAGCTACTGTCTGTATTTTGGTTGAATTGTTTTAATAAACATAATAATAATTTCAAAACAAAAAAGGTCATGTTCTAATCTATAAATGCACATTGGTTTAAGATTTAGGATAAAACAATTAGACTAGTGTCACAGACTTAATAGATAATGATAATAAAGAAGATGAAATCTTGGGTTTAGAGTTTCATTAACCACTAAGAGAATATTTCAGGTAAGAAAAAAAGTAAATTAACTGGAGAGACAAAGTCAAGGGGAAGGTCCAAATTAAATACCATTAGTTAAAGTCAATGTTTTGATTCATATCACATGTTTAAACTATTCTAAAGAATGACAATTTATAAATGTTTTAAGTTCATAGGTGAATAAATAATTTCACCTAGAGCTCTATGAGCAGATATACAATTCTCCTGAGCGTTACAGGAGGGCCCAATAACCACATACCATGAGGTTTCCATGTGTCTCCCATGTTGGTGCTTCAGTTTTATAAAGCTCTTCAAATTGCTGTCTATATTTTGTAACTAGTTCCTTTTCCAATTTATCAACACAGTCTGCATATTCAACCTTAAAAAAAATCCAAAACAGTAACTTATATGTTGAGTAAAAGGTAAATATTCAAATGAACAGAAATATGAATAAATTATAAAAAGGATTGAATTTTACAGGGTAAAGAGAAACAAGAGGACTAAATGGGCTTACCCTATAGGGGTGTCTTTCATCTTGGAAATAAGTGAGAAGGTGTAAGACACAACGAAGAATATACGTTCTTTCTTCATAGTAATAATCTGCAATCTGGGAAGAACCCAAAGATTCAAAATCAGTTACTCACCTTTGCATGGAAGATATTCAATTTTAAATTTATTGATTAAAAAATCACTTAAAGATGTGAATGGGGGACTTCCCTGGTGGCGCAGTGGTTAAGAATCCACCTGCCAATGCCGGGGACACGGGTTCGGGCCCTGGTCTGGGAAGATCCCACATGCTGCGGAGCAACTAAGCCGGTGTGCTACAACTACTGAGCCTGCACTCTAGAGCCCGTGAGCCCAAACTACTGAAGCCCGCACGCCACAACTAGTGAAGCCCACATGCAGAGAGCCCGTGCTCCGCAACAAAGAGAAGCCACTGCAATGAGAAGCCCGCGCACTGCAACAGAGTAGCCCCTGCTCGCCGCAGCTAGAGAAAGCCCACGCACAACAATGAAGACCTAATGCAGACAAAAATAAATTAATTAATTAAAAAAAAAAAGATGTGAATGGAAAAATTAGATCTGTATAAACAATCACAGAAATGGAAACAGTGTTAGGCCAAAAAAAGCAAAAGACCTTCATGAACTAGGATACAAGTAAAGTTATACAAGATAAAAGGAATTATTTAAAAATATAAACAAGTTTTCTAGCATGACTTCTCAGTTGGGCATTCAAGTAATAAACTGACTATAAACTGACAGGCCAGGGACTTCCCTGGTGGTCCAGTGGTTAAGAATCCGTCTTGCAATGTAGGGGATGCCAGTTTGATCCCTGGTCAGGGAACTAAGACCCCACATGCCACGGGGCAACTAAACCCACACGCTGCAATTACAGAGCCCACACGCTCTGAAGCCCACAAGCCACTAGAGAGCCCATGTGCTGCAACTAAAACCCAATGCAGGGCTTCCCTGGTGGCGCAGCCGTTAAGGATCCACCTGCCAATGCAGGGGACACAGGTTCAAACCCTGGTCCTGGAAGATTCCACATGCTGCGGAGCAACTAAGCCCGTGCGCCACAACTACTGAGCCTGCGCTCTAGAGCCCATGCTCCACAATGAGAGGCCGCTGTAATGAGAAGCCCGCGCACAGCAATGAAGAGTAGCCCCCACTCGCTGCAACTAGAGAAAGCCTGCGTGAAGCAACAAAGATCCAACTCAGTCAAAAATAAATAAATAAATTTATTTTTTAAAAAAAAAGACCCAAGGCAGCCAATAAATAAATAAATATTTTAAAATAAATAAATAAACTGACAGGCCAAATACATGAAAGCAAATATAAAAATACCATTAGTATATGTCCTAATTGCTTGTAACTGATGTACCCAGTTCTCACTAAATACCAAATAGGAAACTACTTCAGAAGTCATGGTCAAATTCCATGTTAAAATGAGATCCTATGCCCACTCTCACCAGTTCTATTCAACACAGTATTAGAAGTCCTAGCCACAGCAATCAGGGAAGAAAAAGAAAAGGTATCCAAATTGGAAGAAAAGAGGTGAAATTGCCATCACATGCAGATAACATAGAAAACCCTAAAGATTCCACACAAAAACTACTAGAACTGATAAACAAATTCAGCAAGGTAGCAGGATACAAGATTAACATACAGAAATCTGCTGTGTTTCTTTACAATAACAATAAAATATCATAAAGGGAAAGTAAAAAATAATTCCTTTTAAAATCACATCTAGATAATCAACAATGACCTACTGTATAGCACAAGGAATTCTATTCAATATTCTGTAAAAACCTATATGCGAAAAGAATTTGAAAAAGAATGGATACATGTATATGTAAAACTGAATCACTTTGCTGTACACCTGAAACTAACACAACATTGTAAGTCAACTATACTCCAAAATAAAATAAAAATTTTTTAGAAAGGGAAAAAAAAGAAAATCACACCAAAAAAAACAAAAACAAAAAACTTAGGAACAAACCTGACCAAAGAGGTGAAAAACTTATACGCTGAGAACTATAAAATGTAAAATACTGATAAAGGAAATTGAAGATGATTCAAAGAAATGGAAAGATATCCCACACTCTTGAACTGGAAGAATTAATATTGTTAAAATAGCCAGACTACCCAAAGCAATCTACAGGTTTAATGCGATCCCTATCAAATTACCCATGACATTTTTCACAGAACTAGAACAAATAATCCTAAAATTTATATGGAACCATAAAAGACCCAGAACTGCCAAAGCAATCCTGAGGAAAAAAAACAAAGCTGGAGGCATAACCCTCCCAGACTTCAGACAATACTACAAAGCTACAGTAATCAAAACAGCGTAGTATTGCACAAAAATAGACATATGGGGACTTCCCTGATGATCCAGTGGTTAAGACTCCACACTTGCAGGGGGCGCGGGTTCGACCCCCGGTCAGGGAAGTTCCGCACGCCATATGGTGCGGTCAAAAAAAAAAACAGACATATGGATCAATGGAACAGAATAGAGAGCCCAGAAATAAGCCCACACACCTACAGTCAATTAATCTTTGAAAAAGGAGGCAAGAATACACAATGAAAAAAAGATAGTCTCTTCAGTAAGTAGTGCTGGGAAAGCTGAACAGCCACATGTAAATCAAGGTCAAAGATACAACACTTCCTCACACCATACACAAAAATAAACTCAAAATGCCTTAAAGACTTGAATATAAAACATGATACTATAAAACTCCTAGAAGAGAACAAAGGCAAAACATTCTCTGACATAAATCATAGCATGTTTTCTTAGGTCAGTCTCCCAAGGCAATAGAAATAAAAGCAAAAATAAACAAATGGGACCTAATCAAACTTACAAGCTTTTGCACAGCAAAGAAAATCATAAAACAAAAATACAACTTTGGGGGTGGGGGGAGATAAAGAAAGAAAGATAAAGAAATTTAAAACTTCAAATTAATCCTACTGCATTTAAAAAAGCCAGCAATGCTCAGAACATGGTCAAGAATCTGTTGCCCAATTTTACATCAAAGAATGGAAATGGTGACTAGCACTGACCTTCAGGATTAAGGCCTGGCTCTGCCTCTCATCTTGCAGTACCGTCTGAAAGAAAAAAGAACAAAGAGCCATCTTATTAGCAAAATCAATTAATAAAGAAAAAGGTAAACATCTTTACCTTACCCTTCAAGATTATAATTGCCCGTTCATTTCTGGATACATTTTTTTACCTAAGTGTATCCAAGTCTGTGCTCAAATCCCTGCCCCTCTCCTCTGGCCTCAAGTTCCTCATATATAAAATCAGGGGCTGGAAAGGCTAGATGTTGTCTCAGGTCCTTTTCAGTTCTGACATCCTGCGATTCTATGATTAACATGTCAGTCTTTGACCTCTCGGCCCCTCCAAGTCTGAGGACAGACCTCGACTTAAGCATATGTTTTTTAAAGGCTTTACAAAGTCTTTCCTGAGAATGGCTGTATCTGATCACCTATCTCTGTTGCAGAGAACTGGCACCAAAATCCTGAATTATCTAAAACCAACCAGGAAAAGGATAAAGGTAGGAGAAGGGAGCTGGACATAACTACAAACCTTTAGTGAGTCCCGAGTACCTCTGTAATCCTCTTGAAGGTAACACTGGAGTAACTGCACACTCTGTTCTTCATCAAGACCCTGAAAACAGAGGTTACAAGGGAGGAACAGCCACCTCAGGTCAGAAACCACAAAGAGCACGCAAAGCAATCTAAAGATTTGTTCTCTAGAATGAACACGGAACTTGAATAAACAAAAATTATTTTAAAAGATTTCACACAACATAATTTTAACCCAAATAGGAGAAAAAAGGAGCAGCCACTGACATGTAATTTACATGCCAGTTAAACTTACATGTCAGAAACAACTGTGCTTATTCACCAAGAACATTAATATAGCAGCAGGCATGATCTGGGTTTCCAAAATGAAAAGGAAACAGCTACATAATTAAATACAATCTAGGCGACTTAAAGAACACCCCAAGTATGCTGAAGAAAACTCTATGATATGCAGTAAACAGGGTCAGGCAACTTGACTTGTGGCTTTTAGCAAGAAGAGTTGCAACTTGGGCATTTCTGAAATATAATATGCTCAGTTTAATCTCTAAAACTGAAATAAACTGAATTTTCACTAACAATCACTAACAACAAAACCACACATATCCACCCTGCAGGTAATAAACAGCCAGTGCTAATTTTTACTCACCAAAAACTTGCTGATTCTTAAACCCAGTTCCTTCAGTGGTGAAGCTACATCTTTATTAGCTTTCACTTTTTCAGCTGAATTTGGACTATGAAAAGAACAGTGAATCATTTCCTCATTCTCAATGACCCTCTAGGGGTTTAAAACAAAAATATTAAAGATATTTTTACCACAGACCTTTTTCTGCCTTTTAGGTGCCTATAAAATACACATACATGCGCGCGCACAGACACACACACACACACAAGTTCATCTCTACAGACTTTATAACACAAAACTATGTCTAAGTAATAAATACAGTATATGTCTGTTACAAACTATAGTTATAACTATATTATTTGTAGATCTACTTAGTTACATTAATTATTTTTGATCCTTATAACTAGCCTGGAAGGTAAACATTACTATCCCCATTTTACAAATGGAATTACCAACACTTAGAAAGAATAAATAACTTACCAAAAATCCCACAGCTAATAAAAAGTTGAGGTGAAATTTAAAACCAGGTCTGTTAGTATACGTATATATATTGTCTATGTACACTCAGAAGGCCTAGAAGCTATGACATTCCAGTAGCAGCGCGCACACCCAGCACCCAGATCTTTATTTCTAATACCATTCTCTAACAAAAGGTATCGGGACTCCTTGGAGAAATGGCTGATTCTAGAGCTGGGGTGGGGAAAATACCAGATGAGCTTGGAGCATCTTGTAATGCCAGAAAGTAAGAATACACTCAGAAAACAAAAGCATGGGGACATGTCAAAACCTCAAACAATGCCCAATGGCCAAAGCTGGAACAAAGTAAAAACAAAGTATGAAATATACATGAGTCCATAATGATTTAAATAAATGAATGAATAAATATATATATAAATAAATGGGGAAGAAGGGAAAAATCTTCCTTACAGAAGGAGTTCCAGTAACACACATATATGCTACCCCCTTCAGGAGGTAGTTTAATTTCACTACACCCACACACTGAAAGCAGGCTATACTGAGTGACTCACTTCCGAAAAATAGAGTAGGGAAAGAGAAAAGAGTGACTTTACAGAGGAGATACTTGGCAAATGCTACCTTACCCAAGTGAGCAAGGTTAACATCACCAGTGACTTCATGTGGATAACATGTATCCTCTGCCATGATGTGATAAGAATGGTACTTCACCTCAGTGTGAAGTACCCACAACCCACCTCAATCTAATAATGGAAAAAAAAAAATCAGACTTCCAAATTCACGGTATTCTACTACAAAATACTTGACCAGTCTTCCTCAAAACTATTCAAGGTCATGAAAACCAAGGAAAGACTGAGATACTGTCACAGCTAACAGCTAAGGAGACATGACAACTAAATGCAATATGATACCCTGGGCTGAATCCTGGAACAGAAAGAGAACATTAAAAAAAAAGTTAAAAATGTTTAAAAATCTGTGTTAAATTCAAATTAAGCCTGCAGTTTAAAAAAAAAAAAGTCTGTCAGACTTTAAAATCCCATGCTACTACAAAAGGAACTTTTGTCTTTAAAAAAAGAAATTCATACCACAAATGCCCATTCTGTGAACTAAAGCATATTGTTGTTGGATTTTTTCTTTTTTTTTAGAGAGACTCTCACATTTCACAGAAAATCCACAACACAAAGGCTAGTATAAAGTTAAACAATAAGGTCTGAAAGAGGCAACACAGAATGATGATTAAGAACACAGACGCTGGAGTAAGACTGCCAGGTTCGAATCCTGGTTCTACCACTTACTAGCTGTGTGACCTTGGGCAAGTTACTTAACCTCTTTGTGCCTCAGTTTCCCCATCTGTAAAATGGAAACAATAATAATAAAAATACCTACATGTGATAACATAGTGCTTATCTTCTTTTTTCAAGTTCATATATTCTGGATACATAGTAAAGTATTTACAGATAAAACAACATGACACCTGGGAGTTACTTCAAAATAATTATGGGGGAAGGGTTAACAGATGATCAAAAAAAGAAAGTTCTTCACTAACCTAAGAGAATGAAGATGGAAGGCGAAGATGTAATAAAATCAACAGGTGTTCAGAAGTAGAAGGGAAATGAGGGCAGCTTGAGAACTATGATGCATAATAGAATGAGAGCTGGACTAGGAATTAAGATAAAAGAGTCTTCTTTTTTAACCACTTTCTATTTTATTATTGTTCTTTTCCACTGCCGAGCAAAAAAAATCTATATATTCAAACAAAGAACAAAAATAGGGCTTCCCTAGTGGCGCAGTGGTTGAGAGTCCACCTGCCGATGCAGGGGACACGGATTCGTGCCCCGGTCCGGGAAGATCCCACATGCCGCAGAGCGGCTGGGCCCGTGAGCCATGGCCGCTGAGCCTGTGTGTCCGGAGCCTGTGCTCCCCAACGGGAGAGGCCACAACAGTGAGAGGCCCGCGTACCGCAAAAAAAAAAAAAAGAACAAAAATAGTACCTATCTCAAAGGGCTGTTGTGAGGATTAAATAACTTACCGTAAGTCTACTGCTTACAGCAGTAACTGGTACATAGCAAAAAATACATGAGTGTCAGCTGCTATTTTGTGTCAGCATTGTTCACTGCTATATCCTAGCATTTGGTGCTGACGGTCTCTCACACAAACATGATGGACTGAAATAAGTATTAGGAATCTTAATTGAGTATTTAATAAATCCTCATCCCTGGATACTAGGGTTATACAACGGTTTCAACAATACTGTATCTCCAGAAGGAATTTCCTTTTCTTCAACAGAGAGAAAAAAATGTCCCCTACTCTTTTTCCCTGGTTAGCTAAATTATATACCCTCTGATCTAACTAACCCAGTAATATCACAGAATCCTACATGAGGGTGGTTTCATCTATGTCAGGTTCCTCAGGGGAATTACTCAAATGAGACCCACAGAATAGCCATACCTGGGAGGTTTATAGTAAGAAAGCCCTTCTAACAGCCGCTGCCAATGTTTATTCAGCTCTGCCTCAATCTGATTCTGGAAAAGAAGAAGGAAATTATACAAATGCAATTTTAATCAGATTCCAGGATCACACTGAGGATAACATATTCCTTTGAGTCTTTTTAATATGCATTTTTCCCCACAGTTGAAATAATTTTGGATATAGAATTCTGTAGCCTGCTTTTCTTTGCTTAACATTCTAACATAATGATTTAACCTTATTATGAAAATCTTGATAAACATCCTTTCTAGTGGTTGCATAATATTTTATCAAGTGGCTAGATCATGATTTATTTACCATTCTTCTAATGTTAGATACATTTAAGCTGGCTATAATTCTTTATTTATATGAATAACACTATGGTAAAGAGCTTTGTGCCCAAAACAATTTCTTTCTTTTAAAATATATTCTCAGACATGGAATTATCTGATGAAGACATATCAAAAAATGTTAAGGCTCTAAAAATGATGTTAACATTCATTATGTTAATTACAATAACAACACTAGTAATAATTATATGTCATCTTAACACTTTAGCCTCACAGAGTCAGAACACTCAGGGATCCACATGAAGAACTGTTCTTTATTGATTATATACTTGGAAATGTCCTAAAAACCTCAGCCTCTGTGACCTAAGCAGCTAGCTAAACAGAAAAGGAAGAAAAGGCAAGTCAATATGAGACAGAGAAAAGGCCTGAGAATCTCTGTTAGCCTATGGTAGTAAAATGGTGTTTGTACCCCTACTCTCAGCAGCCAGTCAAGTAGCACTGGTATCTTTTCAGAAAAGGAATCACTGAGGTACAAAGAAAAGTGGAGATTTCGAAAACTTCAACAGCTAGGCTATAAGACACACTGCATTTCAGCAAAGAGAAGTGGGGAATGCATAATGCCTATTTTAGGAATAATAAAAGGTGTTTACTTCCTATTTCAAAGAGAAGGGCATTTTTGGTCATGTAAACTACACAAAGAACCACAGAATCCATTCAAGAACACACCACTTACCAGTTCTCTCAGAGCTGACCTTCCAAGCAAAATTGTCCACAGTTCTCTACTACTCCTAAAAAATGAGAGAAAGCAGAGGTAATCTTGCTCTTTCGGAAAAAAGAAAAATGTATATTTTAGAATTAATGAAACACAGTAATTAATGAATTACAGTACATCTTCTATGCTAAGAAGATGCCTCAATTTAGTATTTCTATCTCCTCCCTTCTCATTAAAACGTAATGACCAATAAGGAACAAAAATCCAGAAAAAGACTAATCTGTTTCAGGACTCCCAACACCTTCAGAAAATTTTCTAAATACATGACATGATGCACTTTCTCAATCCAGTAAATTCTAACAGTCATTATGAACGGCACTACGTTCATTCAATCATTAATGAATTCCCACTAGGTACCACATGCAGTGCTAAATACAGGAGATTAAAAAAACACACATGAGGAGCAGGGCCAGGTCTTGGTGTCAAAATGGCGGCCTCCAGGACAGCTCATACCGATGAGTATCCCCAGTACCTCCACCACCAGTGTCCTTCACCCCGCAGTGAGCCGAAGCTGCCCCCCACACCGCACCTCCCCAGAAAGCCCTCCAAGACCATCAACTCATCATTCAACAACAGGCGTATTTCTGGAGAAATGTGGCATCTCTGGGGAATATGGATAGAGTGATGGAAAAAACAGTGGCTGTTCAAGGGCTTATCATATACATCTTATCAGAATCTACTTCAGATTTATATTAACTTAATTCCAGTAAGATTCCAAAAGTGAGTCCTTTAAAGAATGTACATCACAGCAAGAGGAAGCAAAAAAAAAAAAAAAAAAAAAAAGTAGGAACAGAGTGAACTGGTGAATCCATCTCCCAGAACAGGCTTTGTCTTCTCTCTAGCTGTGGAGCCATGGAAGCAACTTCTGCTTCTGACATTACAAAGAATTTTCATATATCCTTTGCTCAGATTCACCAATTATTATTTGTTTTATTATTTTCTTTCTCCCTCTTTGTGTGTGTGTATAACTATATTATATATACAACACAAAAATGCTATTTGTGTACCTGTACACACATTTTTCCAAAACTATACAAAATTGTATTAGAGATATCATATTCCTTTATCCCTAGACACTTCAGTGTATCTTTCCTAAAAGCAAGGACAACTTCATACATAGTACAACAATTGAAATCAAGAAATTTAACATTGATACCAAAAAAATATCCCCCACACACATGAGATATAGTCCCTGCCCTCAGGGAGCTCTTCAAATATACTCCCAACCATGTGCTAACCCCAGTTCCTTCCCTCATCCATGGAAACATGTTTTGTGGTTCTTTTTTTAATCTAGAATTAAATTTCAAAATGTAATCATTAAGAAATTCTCTCAAGAAAGGATTATGGGGAATTCCCTGGTGGCACAGTGGTTAAGAATCCGCCTGCCAATGCAGGGGACATGGGTTCGAGCCCTAGGCCAGGAAGATCCCACATGCCACAGAGCAACTAAGCCCGTGCACCATAACTACTGAGCCTGCACTCTAGAGCCCATGAGCCACAACTACTGAGCCTACATGCCACAACTACTGAAGCCTGCGCGCCTAGAGCCCATGCTCCACAACAAAGAGAAGCCATCGTAATGAGAAGCCCAAGCCCCGCAATGAAGAGTAGCCCGCGCTCGCCGCTACTAGAGAAAGCCCACGTGCAGCAACAAAGACCCAACACAGCCATAAATAAATAAATAAAAATAACAATTTTTTTTTTTTTTTTTTTTTTGCGGTACGCAGGCCTCTCACTGTTGTGGCCTCTCCCGTTGCGGAGCACAGGCTCCGGACACGCAGGCTCAGCGGCCATGGCTCACGGGCCCAGCCACTGCGCGGCACGTGGGATCTTCCCGAACCGGGGCACGAACCCATGTCCCCTGCATCGGCAGGCGGACTCTCAACCACTGCGCCACCAGGGAAGCCCCAATTTTTTTTTTTAAAGTCATAAAAAAAAGAAAGGATTATAAAAAACATAGGGATTATATTTTGGGAGATCCTAAATAAGCCCTAGAATAGTAACCTGAAATAATTAACACTGCTTAGAAAGCCTATTTTCAGAGAGACGATGAAAAGGTCCTAATAAAATATACTAGATAGTTAACAAGAATGCAAGTTATATTAACTACGAGGATAAATTGAAAAATCTTTTCCCCATTAAGACAGTAACACAAAGCACTAGCCCTATTTAAAAATGTTCAGGATTTTCCCATCAAAAGAGGATGAAAGACACCTAAAAATTATAAATCTTTCCTAAAGGTTAATGCTTTTAAGAAAACAACTTCAATTCTGCTGAATCAATAATCACCAACTCCCACAACTGCACTGTGGAATCACTAATCATCTTTCTGATAACGAGAGCATTCACTATTCAAAAATTAGGAGATTAGATCCAGTTGATGAAACAAATATATCTCTTTGTACTGATAATCTATATTAAAAGGTACGAATAAGCCAAGCCCTAAGAAATTAAAGACAGAAGCAAGCTCACTATTTAAAGAAATTTATAGTAAATTTTGGAAGAATGACTTTTGTAAAGAGAATAATTATCATCTAACTTACTTGTCTGATAAATCTGAGTTAGCAAAAAATAAAGGGGAGGGGCTTTAAAATGGCATATGCTTTTACTTTACCAAGGACAGCTTCTGGTTTGCACAAAACAGATTAGATACCTATTATATAATAAATAGTTAATAATGGGGCTAACATTACATCACAATTAATGGAAAGAAATTTATCATTAATTAAAGGCTTTTGTATGCCTGAGCTAAATTATTCTTTTTTATTTTATTATTATTATTTTTTTGCGGTACGCAGGCCTCTCACTGTTGTGGCCTCTCCCGTCGCGGAGCACAGGCTCCGGATGTGCAGGCTCAGCGGTCATGGCTCAAGGGCCCAGCCGCTCCACAGCATGTGGGATCTTCCCAGACCGGGGTACGACACAGCATGTGGGATCTTCCCACACCGGGGTACGAACCCGTGTACCCTGCATCAGCAAGCGGACTCTCAACCACTGCGCCACCAGGGAAGCCCGAGTTTGGCTTTTTTATATTCCATATGTAAGTGATATCATATAGTACTTGTCTTTCTTTGTCTGAATTTTTAAATTTTCCTAACACCCTCAAGTTCCATCTGTGTTGTCTCAAATGGCAGGATTTCATGTTTCTCACAGCTTAAAAATATTCCTTTGTGTATAGATACCAAATCCTCTTTATCTCTTAATCTGATGATGGACACTTAACTTTGTTTCCATATCTTGCCTATTGTGAATAATGCTGCAATGAATGTGGGAGTCCAGATATCTCTTTAAGATAGTGATTTTATTTCCTTTGGATGTATACTCAGAAATGAGATTGTTGCATCACATGTAGTTCTAATTTTAGTATCTGAGGACCTCCATTCTATTTCCCATAGTGGCTGTTCAAATTTACGTTCTACCAACAGTGTTACAGGTGTTCCCTTGTATGTCAAGGATTTTTTTTTAATATATTTATTTATTTATTAAAAAAGAACAAAAAAATGTTCTAAGAGTATTTCTCAAAATGTAGTTGGTCCTCAGCCCAAACAGCAAAATCAGCTGGAAACAGCATAGCAACGTTGCAGAATCCTGGTCATCACCCAGAGCTACTCTTTCTCAGAGGTTGGGCATGGGAAATCTACATTTTAAAATGAGTACTCAAATGAATTCCTAAATTACCACTGCTCTAGGGCATCAGCTTGTCTCAGAGGAGCAGGTAAAAGACCTGGTCAGTATAGATCTTCTTTGCCTTTTTTTTTTTTTTTTTTTGGCTGCTTTGGGTTTTTTTTGCTGCTCATAGGCTTTCTCTAGTTGTGGAAAGTGGGCTTTTCATTGCTGTGGCTTCTCTTGTTGCAGAGCACGGACTCTAGGTGCGTGGGCTTCAGTAGTTGCAGCACGCGGGCTCAGTAGTTCAGGCACACAGGCCCTAGAGCGCAGGCTCAGTAGCTGTGGTGCATGAGCTTAGTTGCTCTGCAGCATATGGGGTCTTCCCAGATCAGGGCTCGAACCCGTGTCCCCTGCATTGGCAGGAGGATTCTCAACCACTGCGCCACCAGGGAAGTCCCGATCTTCTTTGCCTTTTATGCTTGATATAGTGGCTTTTTTTTTTTTTTTTTTTGGCGGGGAGGAATGGGGAGAAAAAGATTCTGCTACAAAACAAAACTGGAGATAGATCACTGCCCTAGAAAAATACAGTAATTTTTACACTTACTACTTAAAAGAAAAAAAGTTAGCTATTTCTTTAGAAATTAAGACTCTCACTTGCAAAACTAAGTTATATTATGGTCTTTTTGTTATAAGGTGTCAAAAACAATAATGTTTATTGAGAATGAGTTTGATAACAAGATTAGCCAACATTTATTGAGCACTTATGTAAGGCACTGTGCTAAGTAAGTCTTTAATGCTTTGTCTTACTGAATATTTCAACTTACTTATGAAGCAAATACTATTATTATCCCCATTATCTCATCAGGAAACTAAGGTTTCAGAGTGGTTAAGTAAATTCTGTTAGACCACAAAGCTAATTTATAATAGAGCTAGGGCTTGAACCCAGGTTTGCAGGACTCCAGAGTTCAATCATTATATTACACTGCCTCAAGCTGCACCCAAGAATTTCATGCTGCAAGCAGGCAAAGACTGAGGCGAAGCCTTCTGTCCTACAGTGGCAGACCATTCCCTAACACAGTGGCTGGCACACAGGAGAGGCTCAAAACATGCTGATGAGCAAATATTAAAGAATAAGAATGATATAAGTCCCTTTTAGACCTGGAACAGAAAAACTAGAAATGACAAATGTTATACGCAGAAGTGCCAAGAAAAGGCAGAATAAAGGAGAAAACAGTGGTTTATCAGGAAGGGAATCCTTGTGGAAATGAGTTACTGGATCCTCAATTCCTACACATTTATGGTCTAGGAATAATGGGGATCCAAATAAATCTAAGACCTTCACGATACTCATAAGCTTAGTGTTGGGAATGATAAAGGATGTTAAACATACCTTACACAATCAGCAAAAAAGTAGAAAGTACCAAAGGGCATGATCCTAATAATTAGACACTACAAAGGAAAATAACCATATAGGACAGAAAAGAGTCAGAAAAGAGAGAGATCACTGGGTACTGATCCAGGGATCAATGAAAGATTTCACCTCAAATTGAGATCTGGAGGTTTGAGCAGGTGATTTTCAAGACCCAAGAGACATGGTTGGAATTGCGATGTCTAATTCAAGCCTCAGAGCAACATCTTCCACATATACTTTCAAGAAAAGAAATAAGTGCTACAGTGTCTGTCATTTGTTTGCAGACACTGTAAATAAATAAAATAAATTTGAGCTAAGTGTTTTCGGAAGAAACTAAGGCACAGAAATTCAATAACTTGCCTCAAAGGTGAGGTTAAAAAAAAATATTGACTTGCAGTCCAACTGTTCTAGCAGACAACATGGAATTCCATTCCTAAAAGAGCTGAAGTTAATGAAACTGGAAATTATCTTCCTTAGAGAGATCCATGTGGTTGGAAACCTTTGGATGAAAGCAACCAGGAGATTAGAATTAACAGTCTCTACAATTGAGTCCTTTCGATAGAAAGCCTGAGACACAGTCAACCTACTCTGAGATAGTTCTTTTGAGAAACACAGTTATAATATTCCACACGGAAATAATGAATGCTCATGGATGCTCTGACTCCACAGATGAGGCACACCTCTCTTGCATGAACTGGGGTTTAAGCTAAGCAGCAAGCTTTTCAAACCACGGGGTTTTTGTTTATTTTGAGGTACGCGGGCCTCTCACTGTTGTGGCCTCTCCCGTTGCGGAGCACAGGCTCCAGACGCGCAGGCTCAGCGGCCATGGCTCACGGGCCCAGCCGCTCCGCGGCATGTGGGATCTTCCCGCACCGGGGCACGAATCCGCGTCCCCTGCATCGGCAGGCGGACTCTCAACCACTGCGCCACCAGAGAAGCCCTGTTTGTTTTTTAAGCACACATTAACGGAAGAACACAACAGATACGCCAAAATGCCAAAATTCAAACTGACTTCCCGTCAAACCCTCAGTGATCCTTCCAAAACCCTGAGTGATTTGAGAGTATTATTGCATTTTTGATTAGTGCCAACTCATATTAACATACATGCTTCACAGCCACCTCAATACTGCTCTGAAAACGATTCTCATTTGGAGAAACAGACTCATATGGTAAGGTGGCCTGTCTGTGGTCATCTGCAAATCAGCAGGGCCCAGGAATAGAATTTAAGTTTCTTCTTAGTTCAGACCTCTAGGCATTTCAAACAGAAGGCTGCTGTTCAGTATAATCCCCATCATTATAGCATGCCTTCCAACACAAATAGAAAGGAAAGGGGAAAAAAAAGAAAAGAAAAAAAGATCGCTCCTAAAACAAGCTATGAGCAAAGCAGTGCCTAGAAATCCTAGTGTCATTTCTTCCACCTTCAGGTATGAGTTTGGTAGGTTCTCCAGGATGAAGAGAGCATCTTTCAGGCAAACTAACAGCTTTCCTTCCCTTGTCCTCTTTCATAAAGAACGCGCCTTGCCCTGCAGGAGCTAAACTTTACCCAAGCTCCACAATGGCTGTAAGATAAGCCTAAGAAAAGGAGAGCACAGCGACCACAATGCTGCCCGACAGAAGAGCTGACACGAAACAGCAGAGGGAAGAAAAAGCAAAAAAGGTCCTCACAAGGTTCGGATAGTTCCATGGAAATTCCAAAGAAGAAAACCTCACTAGAGCGGAGAGATGAAGGAAATGGCAAACGGAATAAACATTTACCGAGAGCCTGTTACATGCTCTTCTGGGTGTTGACGCTACAGCAGTGAACAAGACAAAAAAGTGGGGAACCACTGCCGGCACAAGGAGCAAGAAGTGACAGGGACGGTTAGGCGGGAGGCTGGAAAGGAAAAACACTTCAGGCTGCTAAGTGCGAGATGCAAGTGTGGCGATCCGGTTAAAGCTTCGGAGTCGGACACGCAGCCCGTTCGGAGCTGGGTTTGTGAGTCATCTGTAAATTACAGGGTGCCTCCCGGAGTTGTGGGAGTTCAAGAAGATAACACGGATAAAAGAAAGCGCGTCGCCGGTGTCTGGCGCTAGTGCGCCTGTACGCTAGCAAGAACTGTCTTTTTCTTTTTTAATATTTTCTCTTCCCGTCCCCAAAACCCAGTACAGCGCCTGGGATGTCCGCTGACGGAATCGATGCATGAGAAAACGACTAGACGGATGGGATGAATGAAAGGCTGAGCGACGAAAGAGGGCTGAAACGGCCAGGAGGTGGCTCGGCGACGCCCGAAACAGACATCCCAACGAGAGCACAGGGGGTAACCTGGGGAGCGCCGCCGGGCCGGGCACAGGAGGCTGCAGCGGGGCCCGGGTAGGGGCTCCCCCGGGCGACCGCGAAGCGCCGAGTCTCGCCTCGAGGGAGCGTCACGCCACACAGGAAGCGAGGTGGGGGGGAGGGGGGCGCCGAGGGACTCGCCGAGGGGAGAGGGGAGGAAGGGAAAGGGACCGGGTAGGGAGACAGGAGGCCGGAGTCCAGGGAAGTGGTGAGGCACCGGCCCCCTCTTGGAGAAGTCACCTCAGACCCCCGCGCGCGGGGACCGTTTGGCTGTAACCGCCTCCCGTCCCGGAGCCCGTCCACCTAGCCGGCCTTCGCCCAGCCACTGCTGCCACATCTAACCCCCAATTCCCGCCCCGCTTCCGCTCGGCTTCGACCCCGCGCCTCACAGTCACGCCCGCCGACTCGGCCCGCTCCGCACCTCACACACGGATCGCCGGCGGCCGCCGCCATCTTCGCGCGCGCGCGCGCTCCAACCCCGCCCCCAGACGCCACGCCCACGTGATCACTCGCCTCCAGGGCGTGGACGGGGCTTTTCGTCACGTGACGCCGGGGCGGGGCCAACATGGCGATTCCCAGAGAGGTGAGGAACTCCGGGCTAGGGCGGCCGAGGCTGTGAGGGAGGTGGCCGAGGGTCGACGTCTACGCCATAGGTGTGAGGCGGTGGAGGGTAGCCCGACGCCAGCTCCCAGGCGTCAGAGAGTGGCCTACAGTAGAGCTTCCCTTCTCGCAGCTGGAGAACGGATTGAGAAGGTGCTGGCTGGGCGAAGCTACCGCTCTCTGCCTGGCGGGGATTAAAGGGCCCAGAGTCCAGGGCGTTCCTAGTCACCCCAGTTTACCCGGAGTCTCAGGTCTGAAGACATGACCCGAGAGTGCGCTTCCCCGGCCCCTGAGCCTGGGGCTCCGCTGAGCGGTTCGGTGCTGGCAGAGGCGGCAGTGGTGTTCGTAGTGGTGCTGAGCATCCACGCGGCCGTGTGGGATCGATACTCGTGGTGCGCCGTGGCCCTCGCGGTGCAGGCCTTCTATGTCCAATACAAGTGGGACCGGCTGCTACAGCAGGGCAGCGCTGTCTTCCAGTTTCGAATGTCCGCAAACAGTGGCCTACTGCCCGCCTCGGTGGTCATGCCTTTGCTCGGGCTGGTTATGAAGGAGCGCTGCCAGGCTGCGGGGAACCCATACTTCGAGCGGTTTGGAATTGTGGTGGCGGCCACTGGCATGGCAGTGGCCCTCTTCTCATCGGTACTGGCACTGGGCATCACTCGCCCAGTGCCCACCAACACCTGTGTCATCTCGGGCTTGGCTGGAGGTGTCATCATTTATATCCTGAAGCACTCGCTGAGTGTAGGCGAGGTGATCGAGGTCCTGGAGGTCCTGTTGATCTTTGTCTACCTCAACATGATCCTGCTGTATCTGCTGCCCCGCTGCTTCACCCCTGGAGAGGCTCTGCTGGTACTGGGTGGCATCAGCTTCGTGCTCAACCAGCTCATCAAGCGCTCTCTGACTGTGGTGGAAAGCCAGGGGGACCCCTTGGACTTCTTCCTGCTGGTAGTGGTGGTAGGGATGGTGCTTATGGGCATCTTCTTCAGCACCCTCTTTGTTTTCATGGACTCAGGCACCTGGGCCTCTTCCATCTTCTTCCACCTCATGACCTGTGTACTGGGCCTCGGCGTGGTCCTGCCCTGGCTGCACCGGCTCATCCGCAGGAACCCCCTGCTGTGGCTTTTTCAATTCCTCTTCCAGACAGAGACCCGAGTCTACCTCCTAGCCTACTGGTCTCTGCTGGCCACCTTAGCTTGCCTGGTGGTGCTATACCAGAATGCCAAGCGGTCATCTTCCGAGTCCAAGAAGCACCAGGCCCCCACCATTGCTCGGAAGTATTTCCACTTCATTGTGGTAGCCACCTACATCCCAGGTATCATCTTGGACCGGCCACTGCTCTACGTGGCCGCCACCGTATGTCTGGCGGTCTTCGTCTTCCTAGAGTATGTGCGCTACTTCCGCATCAAGCCCCTGGGCCACACTCTGCGAAGCCTCCTGTCCCTCTTCCTGGACGAACGAGACAGTGGACCGCTCATCCTGACCCACATCTACCTGCTCCTAGGCATGTCTCTTCCCATTTGGTTAGTCCCCAGACCCTGCACACAGAAGGGTAGCCTAGGGGGAGCCAGGGCCCTAGTCCCCTATGCAGGAGTCCTGGCCGTTGGTGTGGGCGACACTGTGGCCTCCATATTCGGCAGCACCATGGGGGAGATCCGCTGGCCTGGAACTAAAAAGACTTTTGAGGGGACCATGACATCTATATTTGCCCAGATCATTTCTGTAGCTCTGATCTTAATCTTCGACAGTGGAGTGGACTTAAACTACAGTTATGCTTGGATTTTGGGGTCCATCAGCACCGTGTCCCTCCTAGAAGCATACACTACGCAGATAGACAATCTCCTTTTGCCTCTCTACCTCCTGATATTGCTGATGGCCTAGGTGCTGTGCAGCAGCGATGAAGGAAACAGGGACATGGGGAAGACAAATGGTCCCCACGGCAGCCAGCCACTTGGGCTTGAAGAGCCAGGAGGGGAGAAGCAGATTTAATTTTTCAGTTGATTGAGATTTAAAATAAAAATCAAAGCACTCCCGGGTTTAGTTTTCCTGATATTTTAAAAAGCAAAAAGGCTTAACCGATAGTGCAACAGCTCAAAGAGCTTGAGTGCGCCATAGGGCCCCCCTCACCTTGCAGTCCTCGGGGGGGCCAGAGTGGACACGAGGCCGTAGGGCAGAGTGGTTAACACTTCAGGTTCTGGTGTCAGACTCATCTGCTCAGAATCCTTGGCTGAACCACTTCTTAACGGTGTGAGTTGCTTAATCACCCTGGGCCTCAATTCTCACGTCTGCAAGATGGGAATAATAAGAGCCTGCACCTCACGGGGTGTCGTGAGGTTCTGGCGAAGTGACGTGTGTGAGGTGACCAGCCCAGAGCCTGCCCTTAAGTGCGGAGGTGTCACGTAAGTGAGGGAAAGTGTCATTGTTACCCAAGGCCAGTCCTCATCTCAGCAAAAAGCCAGGCAAACCAAAGGGTTATGTGGGTTGTACTTGGAGACCAGAGTGACCCTACTCCCCTGGCTTCATTCAGAGGAGACTACGAGAGGAAAATAGCCAAGTGCATGTGGTTTCTCCCATTTGGGCTAGGAAGAGCTGAAGGGGAGAGATGGGATCTGTTTGTTGCGTCCCTTGAAGGGCTGGAGGAAGAGGATCCATCCTGGGCCTGTTTCAGCCAACCCCACCCTGCCTCAAGGCCTCTGCTGCCTGGCCGAGTGGTGCTGATGAAGGACAGGCTGGACAGCACAGGGTCCTTGTCAGGGGGTCCCTCCTGAGACCTCTCACCCTCCAGTCACGTCCACACCTGTGTTGGTCTCTTCTCTTGGCGAGAAATTAGAGGCAAGGTCTGGTGAAGTTTACTGAGAGTTCAGGATCGCTCTTCTGGGGCGGGGGGAGGGGGGCAGTGCACGCCCCATCCTTGCTCTCTGTGAGGGCAGAGTCCAGCTCTCCCTGGTTCCCCACCGCATCCCCCAGTGCCAGCACAGCCTGGCACACAGCAGGAACTTGGCAGACCTTCGCTGAATGGATGAACGTTTCCCATCAGTGAGAAGAGAGCACAGCAGGTTTCTCAAGGCTGGACCGGGTTCTCCCCACTTGCCACCAGCCTGACAGGGAGGGGCCTAGGCAGGAAGAGGTGAGAACTTGGGCCCACCAAGGCCGGAAGCCAGGAGCCCAGCTCTGGGAGCTTGCTTCTGCCTGAGCATCACTGCCAAGCCCTTTCACTCGGAGAGTATTACGACATTGGTTTTGGGCTCAAAGGAGCCTTAACAAACCCTTCCCTTGGCTCAGGCTCCCCGCGACTGCTCGCTGAAGGAGGCAACGCCATGTTAGGGTGTAGTGTATATGAGTGCTGGCTTTGCCCCACTGACTCCCTGGGTGGTTTGTTCCCATACAGGGTGGGGGTTGGAAGTCAAGGTCATAAAATCATAAGGCCGCTGAGGCCAGGCAGGTAATGCAATGAAGGAGGACAGGGAAGGGAAACGGAGAGCACGTGTGCCTGTAAGAAGGCAGCTCCAGCCAGTGGTACATAGGCTAGACCACAGGCCCCCGGGCTGTTGACCTGCTCATTCAAAGAAGCTTGGAAACCTGAATTGTTACGTGAAATCTCCCAATTTTAAAATGTGGGTTTTTTGTTCGTTTGTTTTAAAATGCCGAGGCCCAGACAAAACAATTCTGCATTGTGAAATCGGCTGGTGGCCCCCAGTTTGCAACCTCTGAGCAGACCCCCGCCAGGCAGGTTTGGTAGTTGTTCCTGCAGCTCTGGGTGCCTGCCAAGCATGTCCAAACAGGAGTGACCTGTGGAGGCCCTCGTCCAGCCCCTTGATGGTGCAGGTGGCCAAATGGGCCCAGAGAGAAGGGCCTGGCCTGAGGCCGGAAATCGAGTTGGTCACAGAGCCAGGACCAGAATGTCAGACTAGATTCCAGGCTCTGGTCTTTTCCCTCCCCAGGAAAGGAGAACTCGGAGCATAGAGGTTAGAAGCACAGGCTCCGGATCCGGCTGACCTCGCCAAATGCCTGAAGAGCCGTGGGACTTGGGCAGGTCACTTAACCTTCCCATGTGTCAGCTCCCTCATCTGTAAACAGCACCTACCTGAAAGGGGTGAGGATCCAGTGATAAAGCACAGAAAGCTCTTGGCACCATGAATGCCCACTAAATGTCACTTACTGTTATTAACACCGTGCATACCTCACCGGGCAGGGCTGGGCTACCTGCGATGATTTTCAGCAGGGTTCCCATCTTGAGAGGAAGGCTGCTTGGGAAAGAAGGATCAAGATGCTGCATTTGGAAGTGTTTTTTATTCAGTGTCTCCCACCGTAATGACCAAGAGTTCCATGTGAGAGGGGAGACGACAAGTGAGAAGCCGGCAGAGAGGCAGCCAGAACCCTTTCATGGCCGTGAGGCTGCCTCTAGGGGGAGGTTGTGTTGGGGTCGGGACAGACAGAGACAGATCTCGGGGAAGGCACCCAGCCCAGCCTTCTGCTCCTGCCTGCCTGTCTGCACAAACACCAGCAGAAGGAAAGCCCTGGAGGAGAGATGCGAATTCCCCGTTGCAGCTGGGCGGTGGGTTGAGGCGCTGGCGTTGGTGGCCCACAGCTTCTCCCGAGAGGGGGTGGCGTCCCTGCCCTCAGAGGGCCTTTAGGTGTACAGTGGGGGAAAGGGCAGCTCAGCTGTCGGCTGGAGCCTGCAGAGGATGGGGAGAGGACCTCGAGGTGCTAGTAGCACTGCTCCCAGCCTCCAGGACCTCTTCGGGAGCTGTCTGGGGCCCACACACACCCTGCCACCTACCAGTTATCTGGGCTCCAGACCGTGCCAGCAGCCTCCATGAGGTGGAAAGTATAGGCCTGGCGTGAGCAGTCGGAGAAATTCTGCTCACTTTTGTGCACCACTTCTCCGTGGATTAGGACAAGGGCCCCTGGCAGGGACACAGCGAGTCAAAAGCGCACTCGAGGCAGGAAGGGACATGGTGGGCGGCCGCTCCCTTAAGCGGTGTCGTGGGCTATTCATCCCCATTCCCATCCCCAGACGCTCAGGGGCTTGGAGTCTGCCCCAGCATTGGAGGCTGTGCTGTTGGACATGGGTTCCCCTGGGGTCAAGTCCCTTCCGCTGTGGCCCGTGCCCTTGGCAAGCCTCAGCAGGGGCATCCACCTCCATGGCATTTGCAGAACCAGACAGAAGCTCTCTGTCCCGTGCCAGCCAGCTGGGGCCTAAGCCGGGAATGCAGAGTTGGGGCTCAGTTTCCCTTTTCTAAAAGGAAGGGTGTGCTGACAGCCAGGATTTGTGAGCACTTGTGGTGCACCATCTTACATATGACATCTCACTGGCTTCCCTACTTTATGTTTGGGGAAACTGAGGCTCAGAGAGGTTCAGTCATTTGCTCACGGAGACAGCCGGGAAGTAGCAGGGTCTGGATTCCAGCCTGATCTGGGAGACCCTGCTGTCAACCACACAGCTTTCAGACCTCCCAGTCTCCACCCAGCCCTACCTTCCCTCATGCGGTGACTTCCCAGCCCTCAGGTGAGCTGGCTGGTCAGAGCAAGCACAGACCCCCAGGCATGGCCTCGGGGCCCCTCTGCACACCCCCTACCTCTCCGCACCGGTGTGGGCACAAAGAGCCTGTTATCCCGGGCTGGCTCGGTCCCAAGGAAGCTGGTGCCAGGCGCCGAGCCAGCAGGGGCCCGGACCATCCTTCTCGACACTCCACCTGCGGGCCGAGGTGGGGACTTAAGCCTCTCTTTATTCGGGGTCCCTCCCCTGTGGGGGGTGGGGACGAGTGGGCAGGGAGAGGCAGGTGGCCTCACCTGTGTGGGAGCCAGGGATGAACCAGAGGCAGCCATTCTCCAGCGTGGCATCTTCCAGAGCAATCCACATGCCCAGCACCCGGCCCAGAGGCTCCGTATACAGGAAGGAGGCGTCCTGGTGAGGGGAGACTGCAGCAGGCCCGTCTGGGCATCAGGCGCCTGGCCTCACCCCACCTTGGCCTCGTTTCTACTCACTCTGTGGTCCTCCCAGGGCCCTCCAGGCCCAGCCTTCCCATGAGTAGTTAGAATCTCATCGCTTCCTGGCCTGGAGACTCTGGGCAAGAGATTTCACCTCTCAAGCTTCAATTTCCTAAACCATAAAGCAGCCCCAACGATAACCTAACCTCACGAGGTTGCTGGAGGATTCTGAGACAGTGTAGGAAAAGTGCTTAGTCCACGGCCTGACGTTGTAGTCGCTGCCTGAAAAGCAGCTGCTATCGTTTAATTCCAGCCAGGTAACTCAAGCTGCCGTCCTTAACCAGCGAGAGCACCTCCAGCCACCAGATGGTCCAGTGTAAGCCACCAGTGGGCTAAGACTTGGAAGTTGGGTGTGAAGCAGGAAATGGACCCAGCATCCACATTGTAAACATCCCCTGTGTGATGCTGGGGCCCAGGCAGGGTGGAGAACCGCTGAACAGAGGACCTTAGTCTGTAACAACAAGAGGGTGCTAGTCTCGCCTCATCCCTTCCTGGGGAACTGTGTGCTTTCTGAGCACCAAAGTTTAAGTCAGACTTTGACAATCCAGACAGTGTCCAGATGAAGGTGTCCTAATGGTGGGGGCCTCAAAACATTTGGAGGAGTAATGGCTGAAGGAGCTGGGGGTGCTGGACTGAGCAGAGAAGGCTCAGGGAGAGGATGGCCATCCCTTCAGGAGACTGTCCTCAGGCTGGATGGTGGGGAGGAGGGGGCCTCACAAGGGGAATGACTTGAGCTCATGTCAGGAAAGGAAGAGCTGCCTGTACGGGTGGTGAGCCCTGTGTCACTGGAGGTATTTGAGAGAAGTGGATCATCACCCATGAGGGAGGCTGGAAAGGGTATCTGGGTATCCAGGGGCTTTGTAGTCAGATCAGCAGTTTCTATGCTGAATCAGTCCTCCAGGGAACTTGGTAAAATACAGATTCCCAGGACCTTGCCACCCTCCTGACTCAAGATCTCAGGGAAAGGGGCCCAGGAATCTGTATTTTTAACCAGCAAGGAGTCGCTGCCAGGTTCGGGAACCACTGGGTCAAGGGCTCCAGGACACCCCCCTCCACCCTCCCACCCCACCCCACCCCCCGGCATCCAGTCTTTCAGGAAGCAGCAGAAGATGGCTTCTCCGCTGGCCCAGGCTCTTGTCTTTGGACGTCTTGGCAGGCGCCTTCCCTCCCTCTGGAGACCTGACAACCACTAAAGTCCCAGATCTCCCGCCGGGGCCTTTGCTGGCCCCCAGCCTGCTCTTGGCTCACCTTCGCCGCCCAAGTGAGGTTGCTGCAGGAGAGAGGAGGGGCCGGGTGAGGCCAGGGAGAGCGGGGAGGGGCAGGGGCTGCCCTGAGTCCTCCGAGTAGGATGCTCTTCCCCCCGCCACAGGTGTTTATCTGCAAGGCTTCCACGTCAGCACCCAGCTATCGAGCACCTACTATGTGCCAGGCCCAGGAGGGCTGCAAAGAGAAAAGCCACCCTGTCTGGCAGGGAGCTCCCAGTCTGAGCACACACGTCCCTAACGAGAACACAAGGCAGAAGTGAGGGGCAGTGGGAGAGGCTGGGGCCCAGGCCAGCGATTAAGCCTCTGGGCTCCAGGATCAGGGATGTGTCCTCTCTTCCCAAGGGCGTTGGAAGGCTTCCTGGAGGAGGTGGCACTGGGCTGGGCCTTGAAAGCTGGGAGCAGAGCATTTCAATAGCCAACAAAGGGAGGAGGCAGCCCCAGGATCCCCTTTCCTTCCACGGCACCCTAACTGAGCCCCAACTAAGTGCCAGACGCCCTAACCAGAGGAGACCCGGTTTTCACGTTCTCCCGCCAACTTAATAATACTTCCTCGGGGAGGCAGCTTGCGGCCCTTGTAAGGAAGGGCTTGGTATGAGCACTGTGCCCATTTTACAGAGGGTAAATGGAGGCCTGGGGAGGAGGGGGAGCTCACCTTAAAGATATACATGCTCTGCACCACCACGGGCATCCGGAGGCCCAGACTTCTGGCCAAAGCCTGGAAGGGGGCAGAGGTCACATGGCCAGCCTGCCCACACTCACATATGGCCCACCGGCCCACCCTCACCGACACCTCTGCTCACCTGCACCTTGGGGGAGTGTGTGACACACCTGAAGACAGGGTCATGGGCGTGCAGAGCTGCGGGACAGAGGTGGGCTGAAGAGCCAGTCCCCAGTCCCCATGCATCCCTCCCACGCCTAGGCCTGGGCACCCAGGGTCAGGCCTCACTTTGATATTCTCACCTATTTTCTGTGCATTAAGCTTTCTGCTTGCTTATAACTGAGAAATGGGCCCCACAGATGCCTTCACCTGACCTATGACCTTATTCTTGACCTTCTAGCCCTGACTGGCCACCCTTCAGAGGACCAAGGACTCCAAGGGACCCATCACTTGGTAGCAATTTTGGTACTGCCGCTTGCTCTGCACCGATTCCTCTCCTTTAAGCCTTAGTTTCCTCGTGTGTACAATGGGATCAGCCCTGCCTCCCGGGCTGCCATAGGACTCCATGGGCTAACGCGTGCGCGAGCACAGCCCAGGACCAGGCACAGAACAGTCCCTCTTCTCATTATTCACTACTGTTGTTATTACAAAAAGTGAGGGTTGAACGTATTTAATGCCACTGAATTGTGTACTTCAAAATGGTTACGATGGTAAATTTTCTATTATATGTATTTTACCACAATTTGTAAAAAAAAAACAAAGCTACCATGATATAACTTCATGTTTAAAAATCAGTCTACAAGATAAATTATAAGGGTTGTTTTTGTTTTTGTTTTTCTTGCCACATCACGCGCCTTGTGGGATTTTAGTTTCCTGACCAGGGATCGAACTCAGGCCCTCGGCAGTGAGAGCACGGAGTCTTAACCATTGGACCGCCAGGGAACTCCCTACAAAATAACTATAATGCACGATCCTGAAAAAAAAAAAAAAAAAGGAAAAAAAGAGGGTTTCCTAGCTTGGTTTAGGGGTCTTGGAACAGGGACCTTGTCAACATGTTTGGTGTTCCTTAAGAAGCCTTCAGGGAGCAATGGGACCCAGAATCCCCACATGCCTGGGGCCTGAATCATACGCAGGCCCGGCAGTAGAGAGTTGAGGAGCCTGCACACACCCATCTGCACGGGGGGGTGGGCTCAAATGGACCCCTCTTCCCAGTGATACAGTGGCAGTGTCATGTGATTAGCATCATAAGATGCAGGAGAGCAGGGCCCAAGAAGGACCCTGCACCCAGAAATGCCATTTGTTGGGCTACTACCTTAACGTGTGCTTTGGGGGATGGCCCCCAAACTCTTCAGACCTCAGTTTCTCTCCAGCCCCTGCTTACCATGGCCAATTTTGTTGATGGATTTCTCCGGAGGGAACAGGAAATTTCCTGTGGCACAAGGGACAGATCAGGCTGGAAGGACTGGAGTCCAGCCACCCCCGCCTCTAGGGCCCCAGTTCCAAACCTTTCTCATCAAAGACGCCTTTCTCAAAGAAGAACCGAATCTTGTCGCCGCTGCTCAAGAAATAGTCTGTGCTGCCCTGTGGAGAGGGGACAACAGAGGGGCTGAGAGAGCATCAGGGGGTCCCAGGTGGGCCTGGCAGAGAAGGAAGAGGATTCAGATGCTTCCCACCCCACAGAGCTGCAGACGCCTCTGAGAAACCCCAAGGACCTGGAAGCACAGCTGGAAGCTACAAGCATGGAATTTCTTAAGAAACCTCTAAATAAATCACATGACTCAGACTCCATAATGGCATGAAACACAGGTACTAGGTCAAACACGCCTGGTTCCCAGAGAGCCTTGGGCCACTTGTTTTACCTCTCAAAGCCTCAGTTTCCTCATCTGTAAAAGGGGAATAATAATAGAACTGACCTCCCTGGATTGTTGGAGGCTTCAGGTTCAGGTAGAGGCTGAATCTTATAGAAGTTGAGAACACAGACCCTGGAGCTAGAATACTTGGGTTCAAATCCCAGCTCTGCCACTAACTGACTGTAATCACAACCACATTACTGAACCTCTCCAGGCTTAGTTTCCTCATAAAATATAGAGGCTATTAATGGCACCTATCTCATAGGGTGTTGTAGGGATTATGAATCAGTATATATAAGGCATATAAGAACAGTCCTTGGAATGTGGTGTCATGTGAATATCTGCCTTTATTATTATTATTATTATTACTGCTGCTAAATAGAAAACACCCAGCAAGGACATGGCTAAATGCTTGATAAACATAAGCTATTACTAATCCTGTTCTTTTATCTTAATAACCTCTCCTTGTTAATTTTATTGATTTTTTTTTTTTTTTTGACCACACCCTGTGGCTTCTGGGATCTCAGTTCCCCGACCAGGGATCAAACCCGGGCCGCAGCAATGACAGTGCCGAATCCTAACCACTAGGCCACCAGAGAACTCCGTTCTTGTTAATTTTAATATCATGTTTTAAATTTCTTAGCAGCATATGAAAATGATGCTCCAGGGACTTTCCTGGTGGTCCAGTGGTTGAGAATCCACCTTCCAGTGCAGGGGACGCGGGCTCGATCCCTGGTTGGGGAACTAAGATCCCACATGCTGCAGGGCAACTAAGCCCGCATGCTCTAGAGCTCGAGTGCCACAACTAAGACCGATGCAGCCAAACACATAAATAAATAAATATTTAATTTTTAAAAAAGAAGAAAATGATGCTCCAGGGAGATGCCCCATGATTTCCTTGTGGCTTTAGCCACCTATGATCACCATATATATCTTCCTTCATGGTGACGTAAGTACAGTTTGAGTGTCACCGATGCCCCTACCTGGGTTCCCATATGGCACAGCCCCAGCACTCCCTCAATTGCACACATCTGCTGTCACAGTGCCTTGCGTGGCTCAACTCAGTGACCTGTCTGGCCCTTTCCACGCCCTTCCCACTGAAAACTAAAAGTTTTTATTCAACATTCTTAACTCCTCTGCACTAGCAGGGAAACAAGTCTGGGAAGCATAACTGATAATAACAAGAAAGACGGTGATGCTACACGCGTGTCAAAGATTCTTACTTAACTCAGTAATTCACAAGGGAACCAGAAACATGTTGAAAGGAGAATTCCGAGAAACACACAAATATAGGCAATAAGAAACGCTGAAATGAATTTACAAATCAATGCAAAACTGAATCTATCCACAACGGCAATAACTGCATCCTGCCGGGTCCAGTTCATACCCATTGCTATGGACGAGTATCATGTGAGTTATTATCAGTTCTATGTAACTTACAGAGTTGTATAATAACTCAAAAACAATGAAAGGTGCTGGTAAGCTGGAACGGAGCACTACTAGACAGGACACCGCCAATATTTTTTTCTTTTTTAGGGATTTCCCTGGTGGTGCAGTGGTTAAGAATCTGCCTGCCAATGCAGGGAACACGGGTTCGAGCCCTGGTCCGGGAAGATCCCAAATGCCGCGGAGCAACTAAGCCCGTGAGCCACAACTACTGAGCCTGCGCTCTAGAGCCCGCGAGCCACAACTACTGAAGCCCGGGTGCCTAGAGCCCATGCTCCGCAACAAGAGAAGCCACCACAATGAGAAGCCTGTGCACCTCAACGAAGAGTAGTCCCTGCTCACCGCAACTAGAGAAAGCCTGCGCGCTGCAACGAAGACCCAACGCAGCCAAAAATTAATTAATTAATTTTTTAAAAACCCATTTCAAAGTCTTTCACAGTATCAGTAGTGAATATTAAGGGTTTACTGAATACCAGTGCAGCCAAATGAAACCAACTGTTTGGAGGAAAGTCATTCTGTAACCCTTTTTCTGTCTGAAGTCCCCATTCTCTGGGTTGCAAGCCTTCTAGTCATTGTAATTCCCTTTATGCCCACCAGATGGCAGAAGCTCCTTGCCATGAGTAAGCGTGAGCCCCATTACTGAGCCTGGACCACAGCTTTGGCTTGGGGGCCCAGACGCAGGCAGGCTCATAAATTCAGCCTATGAAGGGTTAAGAGAACTGTGTGGGAGAACCCCTGGGCCTCAACTTACCCATCTCAAGCTGTACTGAGTCCTAGTAGGTCACTGGGGGAAACAAGCAGTTCCTTGTCTCATTGGGGGATGACTTACCCAGGTGGGCCCATCAGAATCACTTGGCTCATGCTGGGTTGCTGGCCACAAAGAGGTCCTTTGTGGCAGGAAAACTTCTAAGAAAGTACAGCAGAGCAGTGACAGCATGCACTTGGTATCAGGCAGATCTGGGTTCAGATTCTGACCCTATCAGTTACTAATTGTGTAGTTTGGGGCAAGTGAGCTGAGCCTCATTTACCCCACCTGTCTAATGGGGGCAATAATGCTGACCTCATAAATGCGTAGTAGGGAGTGAAGGAAATATGCATATAAGACACTTAGCCTGGAGCCCGGCCCACAGAAAGCTTGGGGCCTGATTCGTTACCAGCATGAGCCCATGGGCCTTGGGGTCCTAACCTTTCCAGGCTGCTGCGCTGGCTGGGGACTGAGCCACCCATCAAAGACCAAACCTCATTCTTACCTGCCCCAGGCACCTACCTGGGCTCTCAGCTGCTCCTCCTCCTGGGTGGAAAATTCCGTGCGACAGTGGAGAGGGACATCCATCTCAGCCACTATCTCGCCAATCCTCCGTTGCATGGCCACACACTCGTCGGCAGACCAGAATCCTTCCAGCACCAGGAATCCATCCTCCTGAAACTGCAGGTAGGAAGGAGATTCAGGCTTCTTTCTCCCTGCCCTCAAACGCTCTTGACAAGAACTGATTTGACCCTTCCCCAAACCATGAGCCGTGTGGAGGCAGGACAAAGCATCCTGTTCATTGCTCTGCCCCCCTCCCTGGCGATGGTGTCTAGTGCCCAGTGAAGAGCAATCAGTGTTGGCTGCTTGAATGAAGGAAGGGGAAGCAGAAGGGGAGGTGTCCCCGCCCTAACCTTCCAGGGAATACAACCTCATTCATTTATTCAGCTAATACTGGCTGAGCATGTACCGTGCACCAGACATGGTTTTAGGAGCTGGAGATTCAGTCATGAGCAAGCCAGCCATGATGCTTGCCTCTCAGAACTTAGTCTAGGGAAGGAGATGGATATCAAACAAACCAGCACACAGGTGAACTTATCACACAAAGTACGGTTTATCTACCTGAAATACAACACAGCTGATAGAAAAATATTTATTGGCATGAAAATGTGTTCCACACATATTGTGAGTTTAAAAAAAAAAAGCCAACTACAAATTAGTATCCTAATTTGTGAGAACCTGGGCAAGTGCTTTCCCCTCTCTGACTCTCAGGCTATCAGATGGGGAGCACAGTAGTGCCTCCTTTATGAAACATACAGCAAGCAGGCAAGCAATCGGCGACAGCTTTTGTGTATTGTGATGGACCTTTTATTTTATGTATTTGGCCCCCCAGCGCAGCTCGTGGAATCTAAGTTCCCCAACCAGGGATTGAACCCGTGCCCTCTGCAGAGGAAGCGCGTAGTCCTAACCACTGGACCGCCAGGGAAGTCCCCTGAAACTTTTAGAGATTCAAGGGCTGTATGCCAAAATATTGTCTCAGCATAGGAATCCATAGGTGGGTTTAAATTTTCTTTTTTGAGCTTTCCTGTATTTTTTTGCATTTTCCTCTTGCCATCAGGAACAAACAACAAGGGTCATGTTTTTTAAAAGTCTCCGTCGCGCTGATTCCCACGGGTTAGCCTTTTCGGGTCTGAACGCGCCCACCGGGTGGTTGCCCGGCCACCCGCCCCGCGCTAGAGGTGGGTTGTGGGTAGGGTGGGGCGGGTGGGTCCGCCCCTCGTCGGCCCCGCCTCTTCCCAGACCCCCGCCCCCGCCCCCAGTTCACAGGATCCTGTGTTTTCTTCTGGTTTCTTCACGCAAACATTCCCACCCCAACCGCGGTGCGTTGGCCTGAATGGCCCTTGGCTGTGTTTGCAGAAGTTAGGGGTCATGGCTGTGAACCGACCACTCTGGGATTCAGTTTCCTCTTCTGAAAAACGTAAGGGGGTGGGTCGAGTTCCCCGGGACTACTCCAAGTCCGGAGGGGCCCCCCACATTTACCTGACCCTCGGGGTACCCACCCAGCAGGGCCCTACCTTCTGGAGCTGTGAGGGGCTCAGGTAGGCCATGAGGACGAGGCAGGGCGCACGGGTGGCTCTGCGGCTGTGCCTGAGGCTGGAGAGGAGAAAGGTCAGGAGGGGAGAGTGGCCAGAGCCTGGGAGGCCCAGGAGGATTTAACCCTTCCCTGCCCAGAGAAAACCGAATCCTGGCCTTCAGCTCCTCCCCGCCCCCCATCCAGAGAAAACCCATTCCCGGCCCCCAACACACCCACCCCACCCCACCCCCTCTCACTTCTGTCCTTGGGTGGGGCCCTTGTCTCTGCCCCACACCCTGGGTCCATCCCCCCAGCTAATCCAGGATTAGCCATTTCTGATCTCCTACAAGATCTTTAACTGCCTCCTTGCAGTTTCTTTCCAGAAACCACTCCCGGCTGGCTGTTTCCGAGGTGCCCAGAAGTTGTGTCCTAGGAGTGTCTGGGCAGGCAGGAGGACACCCGAGTCCCTGCCCAGGTGCCACAACTAACTGTAACCTCCAACCCATATCTGCCCCTGGGTCGAGGCAGGGTTAGAAAGTGCCCAGGCCACCAGCAGCAGCATCTGGGTGGGATGGGATGCAAGGTGGGTCTGGGGGCACACACATCAGACAGACTCTGAGCTCTGCATTCCAAAGGTGGAAGAGGGCTTCAGAGGACTGCCTGGGCCCCCGCCCCTGCCCCCCAAGCTCCGATCCCCTGGGACTCTCTAGGTCCTGAAGAGATTACAGATCTGTCTGCAGCTCAGAGGAAGAGAAGATAAGGGGGGATCTTAGGAAGGGGAAGGGGCTAGAGCGGGGGCCTGGGTCTTCAAAATGAGGGCGAGGGAAGCCATGGTTCCTGTTCCCCACCCCCAGGCCCAAGATGCTGGTGCCTGAGGCCGGCTGGCACAGCGGAGGCCGCGGTCAGAACACCCACCCTTCCAACCAGCCCTGCTCAGCAGCTGACGGGGCTGTTCTGGCTGCAGCTTCTTGAAACCCAGCCGCCACTGGCCTTCCCTGAAATGATGCCTTCTGAATGGCGAAGGGACAGAGTGTCTCAGGAGCGAGCGTGGGGACACTGCTCAGCCCTCAGGAGCCTTGGCCCTAAGTCAAGTCGTGTTTTCTGCGCCACCGCACTGGGAGTATAGCTGCTTGGTCCCTGCTTCCCAAGAGCAGAGAGCCAGGGGAGGGGAGAGCCCCGGCAGGCTCCTGAGGCTGGAGGGTGAAGAGGTTCCCAGGGGACAGGCCAGGTGAGGAAGACAGGTGGAAGACAGAACCCTTTGGGGAAATACAGCCAATACTCAAGGCAGGGAGCGATCCGAGCTGTCCTGGCCCCTTCCCAACAGATCCAGAGAGACACCTGCCATGTGCCAGGAACACAGTGAGGGTCCAGTAGTGCTGGGCTAGCAACTCCTCGGGGAACCCCCATCCAAGGCTTACATCCACACCCAGGCCTTACTTTCCCCATCTGTGCTTTGGGGATAACAGAAGTACCTCCTGGGCACTTAGAAAGTGCCCACTGGCTGTTCACCGTACGTTAGCAGGAGCTGTTCTCGGTGGAATGTGAGGGTATTTTTACTTTACTTTTTGAACTTCCCTAAGTTTTCCAAACTGCTGTTATCATCAGAGAAAAGGCCACCAGTGTGGTTTTAAATGGAGTGAAGAGCCCTGAGTTGGGGGGAGGCGGGGGGATGGCTGGGCCTCCCACGACTTGTTCATTCATTCCACTCAGGCTTTGGGAAGTGGGTGGGTGGTGTTTCCACATTGCTGTTTTTTTCCAAAAGCTAACCAGCTCCAGATCCGGTGCTTGGGCCACCCCAAGCCTGAGGCAGGGCAGCGGGCACTGGTGGGGAGGTACCACACCAGACAGGAGAGGAAGACCTCTACTCTCGAGATAAAGGAGGGTGTTCTAGGGGGTTGCCCAGCCCAGCTGCTTGGCCTCCCAGTCAAAAATCCCACGACAGAGGCAGAAGAGAGAGGGACTCTTGACTCACTCCTGAGGTCACCTGGGGGGTCAAAGTCCCATGTAGGGAGGAAGGACAGACTCTGGTGTGTCCCAGAGGAGGTGCCCAAGCAGCAGGTAAGGACTCATTGTTAAGGCCAAGGTCTGACACAATGGCCTTTTTTTTTTTTTTTTTTTTTTTTGCGGTATGCGGGCCTCTCACTGTTGTGGCCTCTCCCGTTGCGGACAGGCTCAGTGGCCATGGCTCACGGGCCCAGCCGCTCCGCGGCATGTGGGATCTTCCCAGACCGGGGCACGAACCCTCGTCCCTGCATCGGCAGGCGGACTCTCAACCACTGCGCCACCAGGGAAGCCCCCCACAATGACCTTTTTTCTTCACCAAAAGACCCCTGCCCCAGGGCCCACGTTGGCCCAGCACAAGCCTTGCTGGGCCAGGAGGAAGATAGATCATTTATTGATTTCCAGGAGCCAGGCCCTCTGCTAAAAACTCCACCTACCAGCAAAATTATCACAAAGCTGAGTAAGCCCCAGAACAATCCTGATTTTATAAATGAGGAAACCGAGGGTCCACATCTAATAAGTGGCAGAGCTAGAATCTGAAGACAACTCCGCCCATCTCCCCCAGCCTCTGCCCTTGACCCCAACACCTTTAGCACCTCCAGCCCAAAGGGGCTAGAAGCTGGGTCAGGCCTGCCCACGGTGACTCTCAGTACTGCCTCTGTAGAGCCCTGGAGACTGGCTGTTGGAATTACAAGGGACGGATGGGAGCAGAGTGGACGTGCCCACTGCACAGCTGGGGATGTGGAGGGCATGGGAGGAAAGGGGCTTGCCCAGTTTGACAAAGGGGATGACTGAGCTGGGAAAAGGACCCGAGACTACTGGCTCCCATTCCAGCACCCTTCCCTCCCTCCCATCAAAGCTCGGGAGGGCCCGAACCTTAGGCCTCAGCCAGCAGAGAACGTGCTGGCTGTGGGATCCTGGTGGGGCCCACACTGGATGTGGAACAGGGGCTGCGTCCAGCTCGTGTCCTGTAGCTGCCTCCGAGGAGCTTCCGGGATCACGGGGCAGGCAGAGGAGCAGAGTTCATTATCTTCTAGGTGCCCGATAAATGGTCACTCCACAAACCAGTCCACGGGGCTGAGCGGGCCTCAGACAGCTGAGGGAAGGGTCCCCCGGTGACATAGAGACCTCCAGAGGCTACTTTCTGTTATAGATTTATTTGATATTTGAACCGAGTCTACAAGTTCAGACCCACGTGTAACAGATTGCTTCATGGTTGTCAGAGGCTAGTGTGCGTTATTTCGGAGGATTACATCCAATGACACGACGCAGAAAACACAAATGGACGAGTGGACATAATCATGAAGACGAGACGCTAAAACGTGCCTTAATGTCCAAGTGATCGATCTAAGGTGGGGACCCTTCTAAAGCGGGAACCCCGGTGACTGATCTAAAGTGAGCTGGCTTCCCGCCGCCGCACGTGCCAGGCGCCTGGGACAGAAACTGGAACCAGAACCTGGATAGCCCGCCCTCCCCGGCGGCAACCTCCTCACCCGTGGCCCCGCCTCCAAGTGTCCGTTGTGAAGGACCAGGTGGGGACAGGACTGACGTCAGCGGCTGAGGCCAGTAGTAGCACTGGGCAAACTCGTGAGCGTGAGGTGGGAAAAGAGAGTCCGAGTGAGGGGGCTCCTCTGGGCTCCTTAACACCGCGACAAGGGATGGGGGGGATGGAGCACCGTTCATCCGGGGATTAGCCAACCCGAGTCCCCTCCCTTCTTGGAAGCTCCGGAACATTCTCTTCGGCCAACAGTCACAGAAATGAGAGCCTGCCAAGATACGTGGAGGAGAAAGAAAACAAGACACCAAAAACAAGACACAACAATCCCCGCCCCAGGCGGGGAGAGGAACTACAGACTCCTGGACCAAGGTCACAGCAGATTCGGAAGACATCCTGCAGCCTGCACCCCGGGGGGAGGAAACACAATTCAGTGTCTTGCTGCTCTCCTCAAGGGGAACTGCTGTCCCACCCTGAGACCCCAACTCACTGGCCTTTAGTGTCCTTTGTTTTTTTTTTTTAGTTTTTTCTTTTTAATACCCAAACCATCAATTTTTAGAGCTTAAAAAAATTTTTTTTTAATTTTTTTTTTTTACTTAAAAAAAATCTAAACTGCTGCGGCAAACCCCAGGCCTGGCCTCTCCGCCTGGTGGCCTGCTTTCCCACGGGCCGTGCCACCAGAGCCCAGCCTGGCACCTCTGGGGTGACCGTCCCACAGCTGGTTCACCCTGGACCGCTCAGCTCAAGGCTGGGTGGGCCCTAAATGGTTTTGAAACCACCAAAAAAAGGAAAAGGGAAACGCAGCCCACCCTTCCTCAGACACCCCCCATCGGAACTGAACTTTCTTGGGAATGTATAAGTTATCTGGAGGGAGGGGGTGGGAGGCGGAGAAAATAAATACCAAGAACTAAGTAGGTGTCCCTGGACCTCTGGTGTCGGCTCAGCCTCTGGGGCAGAGATGGCCTCCAGGGAGGAGGCCCTGATTGTCCAAATACTGTGCTCAGAGATGGACTACAGGTCTCTGATCTCCCGCGGGGGCGTGAGTCTTGAGGAGAAAGGGGCCAGCCCCTCAGGGGCGGTCCTGTGGCCCAGCTCCTGCCCCGCCCCCACTGAGAGGCTGGGCTGGTCATCAGTCAGAGTCTCCTGGGCTCCCGGGCCTGAAGCCTCCCTGGAGGCCCCGCTGCTGGCTGTTCTGGGCGGCCCGTGCTCAGTGCCCGTGGTGGCTCAGGCCTGCTCCTTGTCAGCCCTCCAGAGCCGCTCCTTCACCTCGGGAGGCAGAGTGTTGAACAGGTCCTCCTCCACCACCAGGCCGCTGCGCTTGAGCAGCGGGCACTCGCCCAGCTCCACGGGCAGGCACTCCAGCCGGTTGCCCCGCAGCTCGATCTGGGTCAGGCTGGTCAGCTCGCCCACCCGTGAGGGCAGTGACTGCAGGACGTTGTTGCCCAGGTGCAGGGCCCGCAGCTTCCGGCACTGGAAGAGCTCCGGGGGCAGCGCCTCGATCTACAGGGAAGGAGCAGAGGGCGAAGTGAGGCAGGCGCACCTCGGACCTGGGCCTCTGGGCTTCCCTGCCCTGGGTACCAGCACCTTCTCTGATGCCCATTTCAGCTACCCCAGACCCCAGGGACCAGCACAATTTGGGCCCAAGTCTGGCTAACTTTCCCCTGTTCTTTAGGTCTCAGCTCTGCAGTCACTTCCTCCAGGAAGCCTCCCTGACCTCCTGGTAACCTATGGCACCCAACGTCCCCCGGACAGCACTGATCCCTTCCATGGTCAAACTGCTTGGTCTCCTGTCGCCCCCAGACAGGGGGCTCTGAGAGGGCAGGGCTGGGTGTGCTGTGCTCCCCGCTGTCTCCCAGCGCCTAGCACCCCAGAAGCAAATCACAGTAGCCAGCTACTCCCAATCACACCCCATCCTCCACCGCCCAGGGCTCACCAGGAGCCAGGCTGTTGGTCCTGCCTGGTTTAAGAGCAATTTATGAAAGCAGAGCAGCCTGCTGAGAAAATTCCACACCCTTAATTGTTGCTGAGAACTGGGGAGAGCTCACCAATCATTTCCCCTTCCTGGGCCTCAGTTTCCTTACCTGTCAAGTCACAGGCTGATGGTGGGTGCGGGGAACCCAGTGCTGGCCATTCAGAGCCCCCTCCTTCTGATTTTGCAAAATTTGAATAATGGGCAACACCCACATGCCACTTACTACAGGGCAGGTTCGCTCTGAGCGCTGATGCTATTAACTCACTGAACCCTCGGAACTACCTGTAAGTACTTTGTAAACACTCTTTCCATTTTACAGATGGGAAAACTGAGGCCCTGAAGGAGCCAGCCTGCCTAGAGGTTCATAGCTGGAGAGTGGTGGAGCCAAGATTCGAACCTGGCTCAACAGTCTGTGCTCTTAAATGTCCACACTGTTGATGGTGCAGCCTGGGTGGGGACCTGCCGTGTCTCCTGCCACACGGGAAGAACCCCATAAAAGCCAGCTTCCTCCCCGCCCTCCTGTGAGCAATCAGCTACAAACACGAGCTCTGACTGAGCCTATTTTCCTACAACCACCTCCTTCAGATATGGTGGGCAGGAGGGACCCTTCCAGCAGGGCAGGAGCCAAGGGACTTGGGCCCGAGCCCATGTGAGGGTGACGGGGAGCTTGCTCTGTCACTGTCCCCATTTTCCCGCTGAGAAGGCAGAGGCCATGCCATGAGGGACACTGTGACTGTTTTAAAGGGGACTCCTGACCTGGGGCTTCAACGTGGCCCAGTGGTCAGGTATGGGGCAGAGGTGGCTTCCAGGTCAGCAGGGACATGAAGGTGAGAGGGCAGATGGGAAGTGGGCTCCGGCAGGACGGACGGGCCAGAGCATCCCAGAGACCCCACTGCGCCCAACACTGGCCTCCTCTGGTGACAGACAGTGGCCAGGGAGCGGGAGAGGCTGGACCAGCAGGTGGCAGAGCTGGGGCTCACATCGGAGCCCTCCCCCTGACACGTCCCCTCCCCGGAGCACCCCCCAGCCCATCAACGAGCTCTTTCCAGGCGCGTGGAAAGAAAAGAAGGTGCCTTCGGTGGCTCAGTGCCCCACCCGGGCCACTCCTGTCCTTCGTGAGGTGTGATCGTGCGCTGAAGGTGTGAAGTCGTTTCCCGTCACCCCAATCCCTCCCTCTCCCACCTCCTCAGGGGTCTCAGCCGCTCCCCCATCAGCACTGGCTCCCCCTCAAGTCCACCTGGTCTTTGCAAAAGAGACAACCCTCCCAGGAGCCTCTCCAGGCTTCCCAACAAACCGTTCGGAAAGACACCGTCTCTCTCCTTGGCCCGCCGTGATCTGGTTTCTGCCGCTGCCCACCCTGGAAACTCCCTGGCCAGAGCCACCAGCGGTCACTCCTAATCCACCGGACATGCATCTGTTCTCCTTTCACCTGACTCCCCGTGGGCTGTGCGCCCACCCGCTCCTGCCTGGCCCGGCTCGTCACCGTCAATCCCAAAGGCTCGAGCCAGACTCCCCTTCCCTCCATCCTTCCCCCCCGTGACCTCATCAAGGACCCACCTTCACCCAGGAGCCTGGGGGGACGACTCCTTGGGCTTCAGGCTGACTCAACCTGGTCCGCTGGATGTCCCAATATGGGACCTACGCTCTACTCTCTGAAAACCTGTGCCTTGTCCCACACCTGGCCTCAATGACCCTCCAGCTACCCAGGCAGCCACGTGAGAAACCTCGAGTCACGTCAGACCTCTCTCTCCCCACATCCAATCCTGCCCATGTCCTGTGGAGTCCACCCCCGAAGTCTCCCCCACATCCGTCCGTCTCGCCATCCCTGGCAGCCCTTGCCAGTCCAGGCCTCGCCCCCGCCTGATAGCGGCCCACGGGCTTTCTATCAGCTCTTGACCTCTCACCTTGCCCCACCCCCAATACCCTCGAGTCGCAGCAGGAGCGAGCTCTCTAAATTCCAAGGCGGCATATCCCTTCCTCGCTCGGTCAATGGGAATTCGGTGAACGTTTTGCTCCACGTCAGGCACTGGACGAAAGAGCCAAGGTCCTTGTTGTCAGAGGGTCGAGGGAAGGGACGTGAGACAGATTATCGAAACCAAGTGGGAAGAACAGGACGCTCCTCAAGCCCTGGCCTCAGGGGAAAGTCCAAATTCCAGGGGCTCAGCTCACGGCTCCTCCCCCTGGGCTCTCAGCTCTCTGTAGACAGAACCTCCTAGACTCTCCCTTTCCTCTTCACCTGGCTAACTCCTTGTCCTGCAGGGCCAGATGAGATGCCCCGTCCTCCAGGAGGCCCGCCTGCCCTGGGGTAAGTCCGGGTTGAGGCCACTCCGCTGTGCCCCAGCCTAGTCTCGCCCACTGAGCTAAATGCTGGTTGCCTGTCTTTCCCTGAGAGAGGTGAGCTCAGGATGGGCAGTCGCTTGTTTGTTCCTAGGTCCCCAGCTCCCTGCTCCACACTAGGAGCGCTCAAAAAACATTCCCCAAATCAATGAACCAATGAATAACCAAACAAGTGGACGCCCACTTATCGAGGTATTCGTTAACATGAGTTTAAACCTAAGAAAACAGAGGCCGAGGGCCTGAGCCGGGCCACACTCGCCCCTGCCTGTCCACTCACACGAGGCCCATAGCCCGGGGTGGCTCACAAGGAACCGCCAGGCCCAGAGGGAGGAAGGGAGGGGGGCTCCTGCCTAAAAGGAGGAGCCTGACTAGGACTGGCCCAAGCAAACTTTTTTCCCTACAAAGGCCTCTAGCATTCCAGTGGGCGGGGACAGGACATGATTAAGCACTGTGCTGAACTGGGTGTCAGAGGGTCTCCTTCCTCGGGACAGCGACAGCGTGCCTGCCCCCAGCTCTTCCTGAGGGGTGACCTCAGCCAACAGGCATGACCTGGCAGCCATGCCTGGGATGAGGAGCTGGGGGTGGGGACAGGTCGGGAATTGTACCCTCCACCCTCCACTGGCTGGGAAGGCCCATCAAGACCTGGTGCCCACACAGCTCCCGGGACAGAGTGGGCACCACGAGGGGTCCTTGGGATGCCCAAGGCAGCCCCGAATCCAGGGGCAATCTGGCCCCGCACTGTGCTCCGGGGGGGGCCACTTGGTCCCCCTCAACATGCTAAAGGAGGTGTGTGTTTGTCCTATGCTCCCCAAATGGGGCTTCTCCCCGGGAGGCCAATTTTCCTGACCGGTGGGCCTGTCCCAGGCCCTGGAGGCGGATTCTCCAGAGTGAAGCAGCCTGGGATCTGACCTTCACCCCTGTACGTTCTCACACATGCACACAGGTATAATTTGAGGGAGGGAGAAAGGATTTGTCAAAATCTCTGTGGTTTACAGGGAGAGAGGCTTAGGGAAGACGGGAGGGGTTCTGGTGGTCAGAGGTCTGGGGTGCCTGGACCCTCCAGCCTGGGTGATGTTGGAGAAGGCACATCCTTTCCTAGAACGGGACATTTCAGGGGCTGCCTGCCTCCAGGCTGCTGGAGAGAGCTCCTGCCAGGAGGACTCACAGGGTGCCGGGAGCGGGGTGCCCAGCGCAGGGTGGACACAGAGCAGGAGCTCCATAAGCCCACAGGGTGCCTTCATGCTGCTGCCGGCAACAGAGGCGCAGAGGTGCTGGCTGGATTGGCTCTCCCTCAGCATCCCAGCCCCCAGCCACGGGCTTCCATCACCCCTAGCCTCGCTGCGAGAGTGTCCACCCTGACACCACCCTCTTCACTGCAAGAGGGTTTCCACTCGGAGTAGGAACAAACCGGGAAGACGTTCTTTCCAATATCAACCTCCCTGCAGGGCCCCAGAAGAGGTGGGCAGGGCAGGGAGAGGTCCCCCCAGCAGCTGTGCCTTTGTTTCCACGGCAGAGGCCAGGCCACAAGGCCACAGGACCACTTGCCCTCAACCCTCACCTGCCTGCTTCCGCGGAGGGGCCCTTGGGTGGGGGGCTTGTCCAGACAGGCAAGGGGCTGGTACACGGGAGCCGCCAGAGGTCTCGATCGTCTCCCGGGCGTGGCCTCCAGTACCACGGGCCCACAACGGTTCGCACAATTTCCTCTCCAGAAAGGCAAGTGGTAACAAACCAGCCCCAGCTAAGCTCAACTCTGCCCTCTGCCACCCTCAAAACACAGAGGGGAAAGGGTGTGAGTGGCGCTGGGAGTTGCACCAGTCACCCACAAAGTTTCTGTCCCTGGTGGGCCCATCCTGGGCTCCAAATCTGGTCCAGGACAAGCTGAGAAAGACACTGCAAGCTCCAGGCTAAGTCCCACCTCCCACGACCGAGCTCTGAGAGAGCAGGGCAGGCCGTGGACCTCCTGCCCGTGCACATCACTGCCTTCGAGGAACCTGCCCAAGGCCACCTCGGGGACAGGCCCCGCCTGACCACACCATCCCTCCTGGCAGGTGACCTCTGCCACGTTCTGCGGCAGAGACGGCCTCCCAAGCCCACAGATTCTGATTCAGCAGGTCTGGTCCGGGGCCTGGGGATCTGTATTTTCAACCAGCTCCTCCCAGGGGGTCCTGGGAACCACAGCTGAAGACTCCACACCCAGGAGCACCCCCGCCACGAGCCACTCACCCGGTTGGCCGTGACGGCCAGGTTCTGCAGGTTCTGCAGGAGGCCGATGTCAGCCGGAAGGAAGGTCAGGTTGTTGTGGCTGAGGTCCAGGTAGCGCAGCTTGCGGCAGTAGAAGAGCTGCGTGGGGATCTTCTCGATCTTGTTGCGGTTCAGGTAGAGGCGCTCGAGGTTGGTGAGGTTGCCGATCTGGATGGGGATGTAGGCGATGTGGTTGTACCACAGCTTAAGGCAGGTGAGGCGGTGCAGGTGCTGGAAGCTGATGATCTCCTCGATGGTCTTGAGGTTGTTGTCCTTGAGGTCGATCTCCTGCAGGTTGTGGAGGCTGAAGATGGAGTGGGGGATCCGCTCCAGGTCGCAGCGGATCAGCTCCAGCTCCGTCAGGTTGGCCATCTTCTTGAGGCTGTTGAGCACGATGAGCTTGGTGCCCTCGTTGTTGATGGACAGCTTCTGCAGGTGCACGCCCACGTCCGTGACCACCTGTGGCAGCTTGCTCAGGTTGCTCTTGAGCCGCAACACCTTGAGCCGCTTGAGCTCGCGCAGCCCGTCGATGACGATGTAGCGGTTGTTCTCCGCGCTCAGGTTGCCCGTCAGATGCAGCTCCTCCAGCGTCTTCAGGCTGTAGATCCACAGCGGGATCTCCTTGATGTCCGTGAACTTGATGTGCAGCGCCCGCAGGTTCTCGCGCAGGAAGGCCAGGGCGGGCGCCTCGATCTTGGCGGCCGTGTGGTACAGCCACAGCTCCTTGAGGCCCGTGAGCTGCGCGATGCTGGGCGGGATGGTCACGTCGGGGATCAGCTCCAGCTTCAGCACCTCCAGCTCCACCAGGTCGAACACGGTGTCGGGGATGCCGCTGAGCATGAACAGGTGCAGCTCCAGCTTGTCCTGCGCGTTCTTGGTGAGCCGCTGCCGCAGTTTGTCCAGCGTCCACTCGTTGTTGAGGTTCAGCTGCCGCAGCTTGTTCTCACTCACCTCCGACAGGAAGACGGCAAAGCGCTTGGAGTAGAGCGGGTCGTACTGGTCGATGAGGTGCAGCATGAAGGCGAAGTCGTTCTTGACGTCGGGGATGTCGCTGTAGCTGCTCTCCTCGCGGATGGACTCGAACGAGTACTTCTTGAGGGAGCGCCGGAGCATCCACCAGAGCGTGTACATGCAGATGAGGCCATAGAAGATGACCAGGCTGATGTAGAAGGAGGCCAGGATCTTGAAGAGCGTGGCCAGCGGGTGGGCGCACCGGTACGTGCGGTAGCCCGTCAGGCTCTCGATGTCCACGGTGCAGTCCACGTCGAACTTGATGTTGTGCACGTAGTAGACAGTGTAGCAGATGATGAGGATGAATTTGATCACCTTGATGATGGTCTGCCGCATGTAGAGACGGTACACGATGTCCCCCTCCTCCACGTGGGTCCGGAACTTCTTCACCTTCTCGAACAGCGCCTTGGCCTGCTCCCCCTCCTTCTTGTCCAGCACGCCCGTCTCCGAGCGGTCCACAATGCCCTGCTCGATCCGAGACTTGGTTCGCTGCAGCATGGGCACGGTGGCCTCCACGTCCTCGCTGACCGTCGACGACTTCTTGTCCATGGAGCCGTTCATCTTGCTGAAGGCCGGCTTGGGGTCGCTCTCCTCCACCACCGTCTCCGACAGGGCTCGCGTGGTCCAGGGCGAGTCGAAGCACTTGAGCAGGATGGACACAAAATGCTCCAGCTTCGAGCTGGTGCGAGGGAACTTGAACCAGAAGTTGCTGCAGGCCAGGAAGATGAGTGTGTGCAGAAGCACCAGGTAGGGGAAGTACTTGGCGAACCAGTGCAGGCGGTTCTCGTAGCACACAGCGTCCACATAGTTGTACTGGTGCCGGTCCAGGTCATACTTGATGCCCGTGGGGCCAGTGTCGGGCGTCGGCAAGATGGTGGAGTTGGGGTAGCGGGGCTCTGGGCCGGGGGCCACCCAGCCCCGGAACGAGTCGTTGCAGGAGTCCTTGGTGACCCACTTACACGGCAGGCAGATCATCTTGTCCTGGGTGACCTGCAGCGTGCCGCCAAAAACCGCGATCATCAGCATGACGATGGAGATGTAGTCGGTGAACACGTCCCACCACGGCTTCAGGATCCGGTACGCTGGCTGCGTGTCCGCAAAGTAGCGGAGCTCTGTCACCGGAATCATGGTTCAACCTGAAAGGGACCCATGGGAGGGGGTTACTACAGGGTGGCCTGGCTTTCTGAAACCCAGGGATCAGAGGCAGGAGACAGTGGACCCACTGTCCAAAATTCTACCTCAAGTCTAGCTGTGAGTCACACTAGCTGGGCAACACTCATGGGCCAGCCCACGGATCGGCGTCTGTCCAGAAACCATATGTTCACCAAGTGGCTGGGAAACCACCAGAGGGAAGGCAGGCAGCCTCCCCATTCCATAGACAGGAAGGCTGAGCACTGAGATCCAGGTCACGCTGACAGACTGCGAAAGCAGCCTCACAGGGATCCCCACGTTTCAGCAGGAGCATTCCTGAATTCCTGTCTAGACCCCATCCTGCTAATGATCAGAACCAGAGGGGCTAGTTGAAAACTTCCAGCTCACTCGGAACCAGCTGCCACGAAGCTGCGCCAGTGGTCCGAAGAGATTTATTCAAAGTGTGAGAAAAGCCAAATGCAGAAGAGGGGGCTGAGTATGAACTCACTTTTTTTTTTTGTGGCTGTGCCGCGCAGTATGCGGGATCTTAGTTCCCTGTCCAGGGATCAGACCCATGCCCCCTGCAGTGGAAGCCCAGATTCCTAAACACTGGGCTGCTGGGAAGGTCCCTAAATACCTGTGTTTTGACAAATGGGTCTGTTTCTGTTGGGAGAGGCACAAGGGTGCCCAGGTTATGGGACGGGGCCACATTATTTTGATTATTCATAATATTAATAGTGACAATAGTAAGTAACGAACACTTCATAAAACAGGGCCTCCCTGCAAACACCAGATGCTTCCCATCTCATCTTCCTCGGGCACGCCAGGATGGGTGAGGACAGGAGGAAAGCAAACCTAGACCCCTTGAGGGAATAGAGGTGCTCAACAGAGAACGTGTGCCAGGCACCGGGCTGGTCCTTACCATGGAATCCTCCTCGTGGGGTCCCTTTGACATCCAGATGTAGGGTCTATCTTTGGTCCCATTTCACAGATGGGATGACTGAGGCTCAGGGGAGAGTTACCTGCCCAACGTCACTCTACTACTCAGGGCCAGAGCCGAGATCCAACTCAGGCCTGTCCCTCCACCTCCCCACTCAGATCCTCACCACTGCACAGCCTCGCCATCCACCTGCCCAAGGCCCCACGCAGGGCAGGGCCAAGAGATAGAGCCCAGGAGTTCAGCTTCCCTGCCCCCGCGGGGTTCCCAGAGCTCAGGTCACCGCAAGGCCAGCAGACACCACCACCACCTTCCCTGAGCCGGCGGCTCCAGCCCAGGGGGTCAGCCCTCCTGGTGAGGCCGGGACTCACAGGCCAGGGTGAGAGCCTGCCCCACAGGAAGGCCCGGGCCCTCTAATGACCAGCTGGCCCCTCACACCACCCACACTCCTGGGCAAGCAGCCGTCCAAGGGAGGGCCTGCTGAATCACGCAGCCGGCCCCCAGCTGAAAGACACCCCGACACTCCTCCCTCCCTTCCTGGCTCCCCGAGTCCACATCCAGGCAGGCGCCCAAAGACTGGGGGCCGGAAGGTAGGAGGGGCCAGGATGGAGGACCCAAGGATGTGCAACAGCCTGCCCCGGAGAGTCCAGGACGAGACTGCCAGGGCAGGATGCCAGACGCTGGGGGTGGGGGCTGATGACCAGGCAGGATGTGGTTGCAACCTCACTGTTTCGGGGGAGTGGGTGTGTCACGTACTGGAGAACACTCAGCCTCTCCCGGTGAGGAGCTGTCTCCGGGCCCCTGCTGTCCTGGGGCTTTGCTTATGTCGCCTTCCTAACTCCTTCTGGGTCTGAGGTGGGAACTGTCCACAGCTCCGTCACAGGTGAGGGACTTGAGGCTCCAAGAGGTAGGAGACAGTCCCACCCACCGAGCGTGTCTGGCTCCTCCCGCCCCCCGGCCCCCAAACACCTGTCTCGAAGCACGCTCTAAGCTCTCCATTCAGCCCCTGGCCCGTTCCTCTATGGGTAATAAATGTGACCAATGAAACGCCCCTGCCCCAGGGGGCTCTCGGGCCAGTGTGAGCGTGTGGGGAGGGGTGGGAGAGACAGAGGAGTGTCCAAATAACGAGACTCGAGTCAGGGCAGGGGGCAGCCATGGCTATGGCAGGAGAGATGGATGCCACCTCCCTGCTGAGAAGGGCTTCGTGCAGGGGACGGTCCTGTGCTGGCCCCCGAGGCTGCTGGTGCCTCCTCAGCCCAGGCCAGTGCCCGTTCCACTGTGCCGAGGAGGCCTCAGAGGTTCAGAGGGGCAGAGCCAGGGGCCCAGGTCACACAGCTTAGAAGGGCAGGTCCGGCCTCGTGTAGGGGACCTGTCTGGGAGGGGTCACCCTTTAGCTGCACCGTGTTTCTGCCTCACCTCTGCCACCAACTCACTGTGGGGCTCTGGACAAGTCACTGCCCCTCTCTGATGGCGTTTTCGGGGAAATCTGGAAAGAAGGTGCAGGTGCCAAAGCCCAGGCTTTAGTCCCCAGGGTGCCAGGGACCGTGCCTTCCCCACAACTGGCCCCAAGAGGAGACGGCCAGGTGGTTGGGGCAGCCCCTCTGGAGTGGAGGTGACAGGGGGCAGCCAGCAGCCGAAAGCATGTGACCTGTGTGCAGGCCAGGGCTCTGCTGCTGCCTTGGCCTCGGGCAGGGTCCTCCCTGGCTCTCAGCCTCAGGTTCTTCACAAATGCCAGGGGCAGATTCCCCGCAGGGCTGCCCGGAAGAGCCCAGGGGACTCCATGCTTCTAAAGCACTTAGGACAGAGTAGGGCAGCAGGCAGTCTGCACTGGTGTCATCAATCTCCAACCTTTCCTCCAGATGCTGCTGGAGGACAAGTGTCTACCGCACACAGCGGGTGCTCAATGACGGTATCAAGAGAGCGCCTGAGGAGGGATGGGGAAGAAGTGGGGCGGGGAAGGGCGGGGCCTGGGTGGTGGGTGGGGCCACAGCTTCAGATGGGCGGGGCAAGGGAGGAGGCTGAGGCAGCTTTGGGTCCCCTCCCAGTTCCTGCCCACCCCTGAGGGCCCTGGGGGGAACAGCTCCTTCTGAGAATGATGGCCCAGCCCAGAATCCTCAGGAGCCCAAGAGGTGCACACTGTTTTGGCACCCTTTCTTTTTTTCTCACAACAGTTTTATTGTGGTAAAATACACAAAATATAAAATTTACAATTTTAACCATTTTGAGTGTTTTAACCATAACAGTTCAGGGGCATTAAGTACATTCACTTTGTTGCGCAACCATCGCCAACCATCCATCTCCAGAATTCTTTTCACCTTGCAAAATTGAAACTCTGTCCCCAGTGAACACGACTCCCCATTCCCACCTCCCCAGCCCCTGGCAACCACCATTTTCCTTTCTATCTCTATGAATTTGACTACTCTAGGTATCTCATACAAGTAGAATTATACAATATTTGTCTTTTTGTGACTGGCTTCTCTCACTTAATGTAATGTCCTCAAGGTTCATGTATGTCTTAGCAGGTGCCAGAATTTCCTTCCTTTTCTAGGCTGAATAATATTCCTCATGCCCATTTTATAGATATGGAAACTGAAGCTTGGGGAGAGGAGTCACATGCCCAACTTCACACTGCCTGTCAGGGATTAGAGGCCACCTTCAAACCCAGTTCTGGGGTGGAGCGCTTCCAGGAAGCCACTCAGATGGAGCAGATCCCAGCTGACAGCTGCCCCAGGGCACACCTGGGGGTGGTCAGGAAAGCACCATAAGGGAAAAGGGGCCTGTTTTCCTAGTTACGGAGAGTTCCCTTTTCAGGAAGTTTCCTGTAGGCAGTGCATTCATCCCTTCCCTGCACTGAGGCCTCCGGTCCTCCGCAGCCAGGACGGCCCCTAGCAGAGGTGTGCAACAGCTTCTCTCCTGGGGCCTCCGTTTCCCCGTCAGGAAGGGAACAGAGAATCTGTCATGGATGTGCCCACATTTTGTATATGGTGGTCAGGGTACCAAGGGGCACGTGATCCAGGCCTCCGCCCACCTGACACCTCCCTTCCCACTGGCACCACTACAGACACTCCCTGGGCCTGGCAGTACCTGCCTACAGCCAGCAGGGAGGGAGAGGCACCTCCAGCAGCCAAGACTCAGTTCCCCATCCACAAAATGCACGTGGTAACAGGTGCCCTGCCAAGCTCTCAGGACTATCAGGAAGTCACAAGAGGGAGGTTTCCCCGGCAGCCTGTGGGGGGGATCTCAGGCAGGTGGAGAGCAAGGAAGAACGGTGATAGGAGCTTGGAGGGAGGGGGCCAGCCGGGCCAGCCTGCGCTCTGCCACTCAGCAATGGAGTGACGCTGGGCAGATGACTTCACCTCTCTAAGCCTTAGTTCCCCCATCTGTGGAATGAGGCTAAGACAGATGCAGACCTGGCCCCCGACAGCAATCCTGACTTCAACAGGCAGTCGATGGGTAGATGAAAAGAGCGCAGAACCTGAGCACGAAGGAAGGAAACGGAAGGAGAAAAAGCACCCAAGACGCCTGCCCTGACACCTGGCAAAGGGGCAGAGTTAGGTGGGGCCAGGCACAAAGGAGGCGGGCAGAAAGCAGATCCTGGTCCCTTAAAGAAGCCTCTAGAATACAACAGGGCCTTTTCAGCAGAATAAAGGAGCTCTGTATGTAATGCCATTTTGGAAAAAAGCGAGAGCCAGAATAATAAATAAATACAATCCCATGCTGATAAACCCTGACCAACTCGGGGAACGGCTCCCTCTTAGAGTGGGAATAGGAGGCAGGATGAAAGGAAACTGGAATTTTTTACCAGCATGCCTTACCTTTGTGATTGAAAAGTAGTACAGAATTTAAAATAAATACAGTCTAGAAGAAAAGAAAGAAAAAAATAAGCTCTCAGGAGGAGAGTTCAGGTGTTCTTTTGTGGCTCTCAGAGGGCAATCTCGGGAGGCTGATGGGGAGTCGGGTCAGATCAGATCTCTGCCCCAAGAGATGGAGAATTTGCAGAGGATCCTGAATAGAGGGCAAAGATTAAAGGGTTGAAAGCGAGGTGGCTGAGAAAGACAAAAAGGCCCCATGCCCTGCTGTCCTCTGAGCTCCAGCCCAGCTAATCCTCCTTCTTCCAGAACAGATGCATTGTTTAAAGCTACAGACTGTGCCCTCCTGGAGGTCAGGGCTTGACACCCACCAGTGAGGTGGGGTTCACCCTGGCTGTACCACGTAAAGCTCATGGGCAAGAGACCACCAAGGGGTGGGGATGGGGGTAGACTGGGAGCCCTACAGGATGGGGACCACTCCAGATCCATCCCAGTCTCTGTGCAGAGCCCGGAATACCGAAGGTAGAGTAAAGGTTTGCTGAACTGGGCTGAGCCAGGAGGGAGAGGAAGTAGGAGGGAGGTTGGCAATTGTCAGGGAAAGACTCTAGGACAAAGGTTTAGTCACAGGAACGTTCATCACGGTGTTATTTATACCCCAGGAAAATTGGAAACAATCTAGATGCCTGTTACTGGGTGATTGGTCAATACCTATTAAATGATCAGATAATGGAATACTATGAAATAATGAAAACATGTTAGAGCAAAACACTTGATGACATGACAAAATACGTTAAATGCAAAAAGTAGGTAACAAAACTGTGATAGAGTAAGAAGCCTCCTGCAATAACTTAGACGTATATTTGAAAAATATTGGCGGTGAGATTAGCCTGCTGTTTATAATCTTTTTTTCACCCCAAACTTACCTCTATTTTCTGTTATAAGCATATGTTTACTCAGGTAATTAAGAAAAAAGATATAAAAAAATCAAGATTCCAAAGGATCAAGAATAGCTAAAACAATTCGGAAGAATAACGTGGGAGGAGACTTCCTATAAAGCTCTAGGAATGCAGCCAGTGTGGTGCTGATACAGGGATGGATGGATGGACCAGAGGACTGGAAGAGCGAGCCTAGAAACAGACCCCGAAATTTCTGGAAACTTAGACATGACAGTGTCTATGCAGGTTCGGGGGAAAAAATGGGTGTCCATGAAAGGAGCTGGCTTAGTTACTCACATGAAAAAAGCATAGCCCCATCTACCTCCTTACAGGAAAATAAATTCCAATGAGTTAAAGACCTAAAGTAAAACTTGAAAGTGTTTAAAAAAAAATCTAAGAGACCATCTCGATGGCTTTAAGACAGGGAAGGATTTCTTATCACAAAGAATACAAATCCTTACAGGAAGAGATTGATCTATTGATCACATTAAAGTTAAAATGCATGCACATCAAAGGACATAATAATAAACAAATGAAAAGAACTCACAGACCTGGAGGAGATATTTGCAATAGGTATAACTACCAAAGGATTACTATCCAGAACAAATATAGAACTGCTACAAATATACGAAAAAGACAATCCAACAGGCAAAAAATGGCAAAACGTACGGCTAGACAATTTATGGGAGAAAAATACAAAAGGAAATTCATGGATGAAACAATTCTTAATCTCATTACTAATAGGGGAATGCAAATTAAGACAGTCACATGCCATTTCGCTCCCTTGCGATTGGCAAAAATGTTGAATTCTTAAATGAGGAGATAGAATGTATGTATGCATCCTCCAACGGAGCAATTTTGCTCCTAGGTAAAGATCTTAGAGAGTCACTTTACACATACGCACGAAGCCACAGACAAGAATGATCACTCCGGAGCTGTTCCTAATAGCAAAACATCAACAACCTAGGTGTCCATCAACAGGAGAAAGTATAAATTGCTCTAAGCATCTGGTGAAATGCTAAAGCAGTAAAGTTAGTGAACTTTAGCTACACGTACCAACATGGACAGACCCCAAAACTGCTGAACCCCAAAACAAGCTATAGAATAATACATACCTTATATAAGGTTTTCTGTAATGTACATATCCAAGTGTAGTGAAGGTATAAACACATGCACGGGAAGTGGCGCAGTGGTTAAGAATCCGCCTGCCAATGCAGGGGACACGGGTTCGAGCTTCGGTCCGGGAAGATCCCACATGTCACGGAGCAACTAAGCCCATGTGCCACAACTACTGAGCCTGCGTTCCAGAGCCTGCGAGCCACAACTACTGAGCCTGTGTGTCACAACTACTGAAGCCCTCGCGCCTAGAGCCCGTGCTCCGCAACCAGAGAAGCCACCGCAATGAGAAGCCCCCGCTCACCGCAACTAGAGAAAGCCCATGCGCAGCAACGAGGACCCAACACAGCCAAAAATAAATAAACACATGCATGGAGACCCCCAAAACCAAGATGCTAATTTCATCTAGAGAGGGAAGAAAATGGGATTGGGGAAGAGGCTCATATTGTGCCTGAGATGATTTGAGACAGGGAGAGAGAGAAGGTGTGTGTGTGTGTGTGTGTGTGTGTGTGTGTGTGTGTGTGTGTGTG